>NC_061517.1:6160000-6442500 GCF_022379125.1 Scophthalmus maximus
AATAAAAAACAAAGCTGAAATATCTCAGAGACAGGCACTGGCATCTTGCACTGGTGACGCCATTTGGCCTCAATCTTTAGTTTCAAGTCTTCTCCAAAACAGCATGAGGTTCATATTTGTACAGTATGTTCCCATTTAGAGACGATAAAGCGCAGTGTGTATTGGGGCGTGATTGACAGCTGGAACTGTCCAAGGTACGTAACATTTGCAAACTCATCTTCATTATAATAGATACAATAATTGCCGGGAAAAGGTATCCTTACAATATGACCTTTCCCCCCATTCTCAGTTCAGTTTCCTTTGGGTTCATGACTCTTCCTCAAAACCTCCGTCTTCCCTTTTAATCTCGTTCTCCTCTTCAGCACTAAAGTGGATTAAATGGGTTGAAACCAGCAATGGATCATAACTCTCCTCTGGACTCGAGGAGAGGCAACCAGCCCCGACATTTTGCATGCTTGGCATGCAGTAAACGCATCTTCCCTAATCCTTCTCTTGTCACTTTTTCCCCCTCTCTCTTTGCCACCTCTGATCCCTCACCTCAGCACAGTATTTAAGATTCACGCTTTTCTCTCAACATCACCTTTTCCAATCGCTGCTGCCTTTCCTGAAACCTCGGTGCTGGCTGCTTCCTTCCAAAGGTAACTGTACTCGCGTGTGAAACAGTATTGTCTGTTCAGGACAAAACTAGACTCTTGATCATGTTGGTAATGAAGCTGACCTTTTAAGGAATGAAAGGCAATTATATGTTGTTGTATGAGAAGACTTAATAAGCTTATGTTTGCATACAGCGACCATGGTGCATGCCCCAAATGTATTTCATTTTTCGAAAGAATCCACTTAAATTTTTCTTGTGTTGTTGCTATTGAGAAATAACATCAAATAGGGGAAGGGCGGCCGGCTCAAAGGGCTGTAAACAAGTAAATAAAAGCCATGCAACAGTAACTGAGGCGCTGAAATGTCATGCTACGGGTGAGAGCAGACCAAACTTCCCTCGCGGTTGACAAGAGGGAAACCTACTGTGTCCAATTACGGTACAAAGATCAGGCACTGAGTTAGCGGAGTAGTTAGTCATAACTCTCCCCACTGAAAGAGAGCTCCTGGCAACGAGAGGGGAGCTGGAAATAACGGTGAATCAATTCAGAATAGCAAAATTCAACTACATCTTATCCTTCCTGGGAGAAATCATCTAGGTATGCGACGTGCTGTTTATGGCCGCCTCTCTGTTATGCTGCTGCTGCACGTTCACAATCCAGCGGACACTTCATTCGTCAGCTGCTGCGCTGGGAGCAGCTCCACAAGCGCCGAGTGCCGACACACATAAAAGGAAAAACAAGCGGCGCCATTCACACGGGGAGGACTCTTTTTCTCCCCCGTCACGCCGAGTTTGGACCAAACTGCAGTTCTGGCTGACGGAATAATGCGTTCGCTGACATTTAGAAAAGGGGCCGCCGCGACTAGGAGTTATCATATTCTGCACAGTGCTGCTGTCATCAATACAAACCACCTGAATGCAGTTGATAGCTTGTGTGCAGTGGGAATAGGTTCGAGTGACAATTGCAGTCGCCCCGATCCGAAGGCGACGCATGCAGACACCTGAGTGCAGGAATAATCATTGAACAGTTACAAGAAGAGGAAAGAGAGAGATTAAGGTGTAAAAAAATACTATGATACTGGGGTTTTTTTGGACATATTTGACATCAATGACCATGTGCAACGTCTGTGTTGTGTTTGTCAGGCAAAATGTTCGGTACAAATTTTATTTTCTTGCAACTATCTGTACAGACATACACCTGTACACTGTTAAAACTGAGAAAGACTTTTAATATTGTCATATATATATATATATATATATATATATTTATTGTCAGGCTGCATCCTGTATTGGAACAAACATTTTTTATTTGATTTTAAAGTGTTCTTTATGTACAGGGACCAAGACCACATTTTTTTCCACATGAATCTCCCAATAACACTGATTTCAAAACCTTTCCCATTTCCACCAGAGAGAGGGAAGTTCATCCTGGAGCGATTTGTCGTGTTGCAGAAGTGTGCCTCATTTAGCTCTGAGTGGAACTGAAAACAGAGTTACACTGTGGGGATGATCAGGTTCTGAAAGAGGCCCCAGGGATGGGCTGGGGATTTGGGTGAATGGCAACCAGGAGCGTTGACTGTGTACAGAAATGGACGAGGACAATATCTTTTAAGTGAAGGTTTAGCGTAACTATTTCTGCCTCTTGGTGTTGTTGTCGGTGGACATCCCGTATAATGTGTGGCCCTCAAAAACCATCCAATCGTCCATTTAATATCCCCATTTCATCTGTTCAGGGTCACGGGAGGGCTGGCGGGAGAACGGAAGGACAAACACATTCACACCTACGAGCAATTTACACTGTCCACTTCATTTAACCTGAATTCCCTTCAGGGTGTGGGAGGGAACCGGAGCAGAATAGCATTTAGACACACAAAGACATGCCACGCAGAGAGTACACATCCCATCCGAGGCAGATTGTTGCCCTAATTTGATGGTTTACTTTTAGGGTGTGTTTGTTTCGAGGTGCTGAACACTGTCATGAGCTGGCGGCGTGGGAAGGATACAAGTGAATGTGCTCAGCCGAGTGTGTGTGTGTGTGTGAGGAGTGGGTGCATATGATGGATGGGAGCGTTAGGGTCTATTCACACCAATCAATCTGTGTTACCTCTGCCAAGGAGGTTCTGTTTTCGCCTCCGTCCGTTTGTTTGTTTAAATCTTGCTGCGCATCAAAAAAACAAAAAACTTTTATAACTTTCTTTCTTACTTTGTGAGAGATGGTTTCCACAAGGGAACAATGCATGGATTTTAATGAAAAAAGTTCAACATCATAAGAAAAAACAAATCCACTCATCTATGGGTGTGTGCAATTTGGTGCGGATCAAAATAAAATCTGGATCTAGTGGATATACTTTTCACTAACCCATGATTATTCTGCAATGGAGATTATGATTTTGTGATATGCATTGTTTTGTTGTCTTAAGTATAAAGCTCATACACTCGTAGGTTAACTGCTTCCCACTACTGCCCCGAACTGGTCACCAACATCCCTATGTGACATCACACCGAGGGGGGAAATCAATTTTTTAAACAGTGCAATTTTTCCATTGCAAAAATGCTTTTAAAAAGTCAGGGAGAGCAGCTCACTGCATTAACAGCACTCACTGTAGATCACATCTCTCAGGGCGAATTGGCCCCGAAGATCAGTCCTTTTCTGTTTTTCCATGACACCCCCGCTTTAGTCCATGAGTACACAGGGACACTTCCAGAGAAAGTAAACATCCTGACACAGAGCCGGAGGCAGTCCAGCGGCGATACAGCTGCCTCCAGTCTGCTTATTTTGGCTGCACATCGTATAGTCACAGCTTCAGCGCCCTCCTCCTCAAGCAACTCATTATGAGGAAGTTCATACGGGACCAGTATAAGTCCGGTAAACGGCCAGTAAAAGCCTAATAAAACAACGGTTTCCAAGGGAAGGACCATTAAACCAGCTTCCGATTACAGGATGAAAAGCAACTCGACAACCAAGAGCCAGACAAGGACACGGTGGCAGAGATCATCAAAACAAACCATCGTCAACAGTCTCAGAAAACATCCATTAGCTGCTTGCTTGCTTGTATGTGGATCTAACCGCCGGTAGATCACCATCTCTCGGAAAGCTCGGCGGTAACAGATGACACCAGGACAGATTCTCACATCCAGCCACGTGTTCATGTGATTCACAAGTGGTATGGATGCCAGTGACGAGGAGCACCGATGAAGTTACGGACACTGTGGATACATTGCCTTAGGAGATCATACTTACTTACATACCAAAACTGGTTTCTGCACGTCCCAAAAAGTCAGCTTCAAAAATGAAACCTCCGCGTTTATTGCCGTCTGCCCTTTTTTTTTCTATTTTCTTCTTCCAGACTCTGTCCCGTCTCCCAAGACCTTCGGTTGCCACTCCCCATCACCGGGTCCCTGCGTTCCTGCCCTTCGTCATTTCATTAGTCCCTCAGTACTAATACCAGACTTTTGCCCTTTAGCCAGATCCTCTCTCTGTGTCCTTTTAATGAGATTATGCTTGACTCTGTTTGTATTTGTCTACCTCCTCAGACCTTCAAAGAAGCCTTCTAATGTTTTTATTGTATCTATTTTGTCAAGTTCACTCGAGCCCCAGTTCTTGGAGACCTTAAGACATTCATCAAGGATTGAACCCACAAACTCAAAACACCAAAGCAGACGTCCAACGCCCTTCAGCCTTTTGTTCAGACACTTCTGAGCGTTATATTTTTCAGAGCATTGAGTCTTTGGCTGTCAAATTTCACATCTGTGAGACTAATGAGCACCAAACCCGCCTCATCAAAACTCTGAAACACCCGGAGCTAGTTTTGGGAGGACAGCCTGCAAATATTTGTTTTGGCCTGTGAGTCTTTGCTTCAGATGTTGGACTTCAAGAAGTGCAGCACCTGAGGAATGAACCCAGGAATCCCAAACAGAAGGCCCTTGAACACCCTGAGCTGTTCGACTAGACACATTGAACTTCATTTCTTCTGTGTTTTCTGACTACATTTGGGCATTGGCCCCCTTTTCATCACCTCAGAAGTTCTGTTGACTCTTTAAGCCATTCAGTCGAGCTACGTTTCTTGGACCTGCTTCCATCACGTCCGCCCGTGTCAGTTTGCTTTCAGCAGGACCACGCTGCTACTGACCCCATTTCCACGAAACCTGAGGGGACATGGGTCAAGAGAAGAACCCATTAAATGTTGGCACTGATCCACACAAATGGGAGGATGTCGGAAATGTATCACTTTCCTTAACATTGGGAGATTTTTTTTTTCTCATTCTTTGATTTTCCCAAGGAAAATTCCATGGATCATGATGAAAACAATCAGGAATGTCAACGGGACTGGTATCTGAGTGTGTTTAGAATGTGATTTTGGCCCGCTACTGAGTGCCATTCCACAACTTCACAAAAAAGATTTCAAATAAAATGGTGTTGATTGAGTATTCAGTCTGTTAAATACCCCTTTGTAGTGTGAAAGCCTGCCGAGTGCAGTGAGCCATTCACGCAATCGAGGAGTATAGAAAAGTGTGTGTGTGTGCGTGTGCGTGTGCGTGTGTGTGTGTGTGTGTGTGTGTGTGTGTGGAGTGAGTCCCTGCTCCAGCCTGCAGGGGCGGTGCCGCTGCTCCTCAACACGGGAGAGGTCCTCTGTTTGATAGGTATGCATACGCACAATGCAATAAGGGTGTTCTAATTTTTTTTGCCCATTACACGGACTTGATATTTGCAGATTGCCTTAACACGGACAATCGGGTAAAATCAACGAAAACAACATTTTAACCAATCCAGCTCGCTAAATTGAATAAAATTGAAAATGGGGAGGCAGAAAATGAAATAAAATCAGAAGACGCGCTGGTAAAAGAGTGTCTGATGGAGAGACTATAATGGGATCAAGAGGTTACTTAGGAGGGAATTTGCAGCTGTAGAAAAGGCTGAAAGATGAAGAGATACCGAAGGCAGGATGAAGAGCCGAGAGAAACTAAAGTGATGGAGAAATGACAGCGAGAAGTGGATGGCAGAGAAGACGAGGAGCTGAAAGATAAGTGTTCTGCCAGCCATCGCTTGTACAGTATCGTTTATATTACAAAGTTTCGATAACATTTAACATCTTTTTCTTTTTTCTTTTCACGTTTCAAATAACATCCAGAGAATTCAGAGTATTTCCATCCCCCAGGGAGGTAAACAGGCGACACCTCCTGAGGAAAGAGAGGCAGAGGCTTTCCCTTCCATAATGGCAGATTCAACAAAACATCTATCCTTGAGAAAAACAGACGCCCATTCATGCAAAAAATGATTGACAGCCCCGGGTTAAAACTGTGGCACCTCTCGTGGAATAGCAAGCGTCAAAGTCTTTAGTGCAAAACCAATTCAGTTTTTACAAAATCTTCTCAAGTATCTATTCCAGAAATCACAAAATCTAAAAAGCACTTTAAGAGAGAGTCAAGCAGATGACAAAGTTTGTGACGCCGTCTGCGTTTCAGTTCGTCCTCCTGCGCTCTCCCATCTGATAAGAGTGTTGTGCGATGTGAATGTGCAGCCCTCCTCCCTCAAAGATTCAAAGATGTGTCACGATTACACAAAAGAGGAAGCGACACAATGAGAGGGAAACAAAACATGGCAGCATCCGCATCGTCTGTTTCACACTCCTTCTCCATTCTGTTGTCAGCTCGTGTCTGTGTGTAAAATTGTAAGGTCACATCGTGTCCTTGATTTTGTCGATCGTTGTAATGCTCTGATTGATGTGTTTGGACGCATCAGTCCTGGGTTGTTGTTTTTTTTTACTCTAGTCCGTTAGTTTGTGCGCATCATTAGGCCAAAAACGACTGAACGGATTTTCCACGAAACTTGTTGGAAAAGATGGTACATGTGCCGAGAACAAACCCATTACATTTTGGCACAAAGGGACACATCCAGGGATGTTGTATCATTTTCTTTAACGCTGCAAGATCTTCTTTTATTTTAATAAAGACTTTTTGACATTTTCACACATTTCCCAGGGAACAAGTCTTGGATCTTGATTAAAAACAAATCGGCCTGTTTAGGGGACCGATATGAGTGTGAGTGATTTGGTCCAGGTCCAAATAAAAGTCTGGGCGTAGCAGATTTAAATGTGTTTTCATACGGGGACCGCTGGGCCACTGGCACTCCGTGGAGCATTTCCCTCCGCATTCTTGATTTTTGCAAGTGTCGTTTGTTTCTTTGAAAGGTTAACACAAATCTTATCCAGGGAGTGAACATTTAATCATCATACTGATGTTGATAAATGGAAGCTGTCACCTAGGGCTGGGCGATATGGCTGAAAACTGTATCACGATATAAGTGTTTCATATCCGTCGATATGGAAAATTATTGTTAGTTTTTATGACCTGACGCGAGCCAATAAGATGGCGCAACCAAACGTGATACTGTTACATGATTGGCTATTAGGCGTGTCACTCCATACGTTGCTAGGTACCAGAGGACGTGTGCTGGCGTAGCTAGACTCTGTGCTCCGGTTTCTTCCAACGAGGAAAAAAGAATTATCGAAACGTTCCTTCGAACACATTTTCTATTGATATTGATTACGTGTCTATCGCGATAAATATCGTTATGGTTTTATCGCCCAGCCATACTGTCACCTTGTGTCGCCGATTCTCGTTCTTACAAGACTTGCAGTGAGTGGCGCCTTTTGTAAAGAGCGAATCTCAACAACTTAACCACGTAAGTGGGTTGAGATCTGCCGTGGTTTTCCATAGAAAGGGTTTCTGCAGACAGGGATGCTTTATGTGTCATCTATTGATCAATATAATGGAACACACCGCACAGAATAGGAGACACGGAGTACCGAAGCGGCGGATGGAAGTGGCGGTGCCATTAATTCTCTTCACATGTTCCCCTGTGTGAGTTCCTGCCTGGCTGCGGTTTCAGTCGGTCAATGTTATTGTTGCATGGAGCTAAGAAGACAGTAATTAAAACTAATTGCATTGCTTCCTGTGTGTGTGTATGTGTGTGTGTGTGTGTGTGTGTGTGTGTGTGCGCGCGCACTTTGACAGTCAGGTTTCGTAACATGGATGGAAGATAGAGAATTTAAAATTAAATGTACAGTACCTGTATACTTTTAATATCAGTAAATTTGCCACGTGTCTGTTCTACTACAGGTTTTCACGACTGCTGTGAAATCCCAGAGTGGCGTTCATTTTTTTCAAAATCCATTTTAACACAGTCATGCAGCTGCCTTAGCTAATTCAAGCCCAAAATTTTTTCATATCAGTTTTAAATACAAACTTGAACTCACCTTATTTAATTTTTTTTTTAAAGGAAAGGACATCATAACCCTGGGATGGGGTGAAGTTGAGAGACTGAATGGATTTCCAGTGGGAAAACAAGAGAATGAGTTTAGATATTAATAAACGCAGAGTGCACCATGTTGAGGCACACAAACAAGTTGACCGTGTTTAGGGAAAGATCAGGTTTGTGTTAGAGTGATAACTTAGTGTCCATGTCACTATTACATATTATTAAAGGTATAAAAATCTGGATTAAAATTCTGCCATTAAAGACCAACTACCATGTTCTTGTGAGGCTCTGGAGGAACCTTTTTAATTGTTACTGTACACTATGTTCAGAACCACATTTATATCCAGAATAATTCTGAACAACGTTTTGGTTCAACTTTATTGTCATGTTAGATTTAGTAGTTTTTAAAAAATTTCCCTTGAGTGTCTTGAGTGATTTCATATGAGATTAGTCCCTTCTGGGCAAAATAATAATGATCTTCCTGCCTTTCTTTCGTTCTTTCTGCCCTCCTTCCATCTTTAGCTCTTCCTTCTTCCTCTCCCTCAGTCTCTCCATCTTTTCGTCCCTTGTTCCATCTTTGTTCCCGGTGCTTATTCTCATTCTTTTCCTTCCAAATCTCCTCAACCTCCCTCGCCGCCTTTGCCTGTCATGGTGATTAGCCTCGTCTCCCCCGTTGCCTGGCAACCCAACTAATGACAGTGGACCAATTACGCTAAACATTCTGGTCCAGCTGTCCACGAGGAAAAAAGGAAAGAAAGTAGTGGTGATGTGAATAAAATCGCTGTCAGGCAAAGTGAATCAATCGGTCACATATCTGCTGTATCTCTAGATATGAAGAATATTGAAATTTAAGGCCATTTGGCACTCTGGAATACAGATTCATGCTGTGTATCATTGATTCATATCCGTGCCCACCGATGATACTGGCTTGAGAGGACAGATCTGCCATCCTGGTCTGACCCAGAGTCATTCAAATAACATGACGAGAAAATGGATAATCCCATTCTACCTCTAATTCACTGCAGCAGGGTGGAGAAATGGCTCCTTCAGAGATAACTGAGTTATACACAAATCACTCTGTCTGCCCTCAGTCTGCTGCATCCTGCTGCGTCAACTTTGTCAGTTTGTGGAGCGGAGATAAATACACTTTGTCTCGATGTTGAGGGTATACTTGTGACTTCGTCATCGGTTTTCAAAAAGCAAAACATTCTCTATAAAATATCAGATTGTTTGGCTCCTTCGCCATGTTGTGTCCTATTTGTAGTCTGGCCTTTATGCATACATATTCAGTGTTATGAATGTTTAAAATATTGTGATGTCACATCGGATTCATCACTGTAAAAGGGCTTGCAATTCAGGAAACACATGTTGCAGAACCTTTATGATTTTTGGACTCTGCACGACGGAGCCGACTGTGCTGCTGTGTGAATGGACCATGTTGTACAGGTGACGCTCCTTTCTGAAAATCCTATCGTCAAGATGCTCTGTTACATTTCAACTAGAGTGACAACTTGAAGGACGGAGAGGGGCAAACTACAATATCACACGCACGCACGCACGCACGCACGCACGCACGCACGCACGCACGCACGCACGCACGCACGCACGCACGCACGCACGCACGCACGCACGCACGCACGCACGCACGCACGCACGCACACACACACACACACACACACACACACACACACACACACACACACACACACACACACACACACACACACACACACACACACACACACACACACACACACACACACACACACACACACACACACACACACACACACACACACGACGACGACCCTGGAACTAAAGCAGCTGAATAGAATTCAACCATCATCCATCATTAAGTATAATTTAGGTGTAATCCGGGTCCGCGAGAGGCAACAATGACGGCTCCTAAAGAGGTTATAGCGCAGATGCTGTACCATCAGAAACTGGAGATATATCAAAAAAACACAACATTATATTGAAAGAAGAGCAAGGAACGCCACCGAAGGCTTTCCTCGATGGTAAAAGATGTTTTTTGCTCTACTCCAAGAACCTGCTTTCAGCGACCATGACGGACGGTGATGGACAGATGGCTCATCCGATCGCCCGCCAAGTCTTGTTTTCGACAGTGCCTACACCCTTTTCCAAAAACAGTGTCTGACAAATCCTTCCCAGATGGTTCCTTGTGGCAAACCATCTGTCTCCTCCAGTTTATTTAGACTGTGTCATGTCAAAATGTCTGCCGTGAAGAGGGTCTAATACGGAAGACACGGAGCGGAGAGCAGAAGTGAGAACAGTTCTGCATTAAAGCCAAGCTCCTGCTGACCCGGTGGCCACTCGGTCTAATGCAGCTGCAAGTCGCCACTGAATCCTCCCGATGCCTGTTGTCGAATATCAGCCCACAGCTTCAGTCTGAAATTAGTTTTGTTTTTTAAATTCCAACCATGTTTCACTCTCTAATGGCTCTTTAAGAAGGTCCATTGCGTTGCGTCATTCTCGGTCCTTTCTTAGTAATTCATCGATTTCTTTGTCCTCGTAGCTTTTACTATTTATTTCGTGACCAGCGGTGATATATTTCCGTGTCATCATTAGTGACTGAGAAGAAAGTGCAGAAAGTGCTGCCGGCTAAACAAAACCAAGCCAGTAATGAGGGCCTGAGGGAGATAAAACACCGCTATTGATTCATTTAGCTGTCCGTTATCTTATTCTTCTTTTCTTCCTGTTTGCACACGTCTCCCCTCCCTCCCGCTCACCTCCCATATGTCTGTCTGGGACGGACTTATTAACTTATGGGGATTGATGGACGTAATTGTACTTTGTTCAGTTGCTCTTCACTCTTTGGTCATGCTGGTTTTATCTCTTTCCCGTGTGCCGTGTCCCTCGGTGCTGACCTTCTGTCCGACTGTGTTCATTCATCTTCTCCTAATTGTTCCTTTAATCATTTTATTCTGCTAATGGAGTCTTGGTCGTTTTCATTCCTTTTTTCTTGTCTTTCTACATCCATTCACCACTCTGTGTATCCTCTCTCTGGCCATACAATCAAAATCAGACCCTTGGCACAGAAGTATAATTAGCATATGCTTCACACAGCTCACTTATATAATAGATCATACAGCATGTGCTATTAAGGGGACTCAAATCTTGCGTGTCACCTCAGTCAGAAGTCTCGCAATTTGCATACATGCTATATAAAGTTGTGGTCACATGTCTACAGCGGCGCCACGAGCCATCAACCTGCATTTTCATCTTCACGAACCACTTGGCTCCTCAGCCATGCGTGTTGACTCATCACTTTTTCACATCTCAATGTTTCCAGAGAATATCATACATGTCGGTCCTGGTTTTCAAAACATCCAAATTAAGCGGAGATGTAAAACAAAACAGCAGCAGAGCTGCAGGTTCACGTTCACTACGTGTTTCGTATGGATGCAGAAGCCGTCGGCCGAGATGTGAACGTCTCCTCTTCGTCCCCTGAGAGTTAACCATGTCCCCACAGGAAAGATATCAAGTTTCATCTGACTTAACTTGTTAAGTTTTCCCTTCTTTTTTTTTTTAACTTTTGGGTTGACTGGAACATGTGTGTCTGTGACTCCTCACAGACGTCATCAGTGGTTGGCTGCTCCTCAGTCGTTTTTCCCTCTTTCATCTTCTTTCCTCCGGCGCTTCACTCTCCACTCTCCCAGCGGGTGCTCGCTCCAAAAGTGTTCGCAAACTGGCGCCCGAGGCACCGCGATGCATTCGGGTCACAAAGCGTTGTGTCGGTAAGTTGACACCCGAGGTTGCCTCCGCTGAAACGGGGTCCGGATTGAGATATTGATGCTGGCATGGTAATTATAGAACGCGTGGCCCTTGAACTGCTTTTACACGTTTACCCTCCGGCTCGGGAACACAATCGCTGTCTGCTGTGAGAGTACTTCCTTACTAGAGTCGCTTACTGTCAACAACGACCCTTGAGCAAAGTGACTTATCGCCTGCATGGTAAACACCAGTTCTCTCTCCGAGCGTCTGCCTCTTTTTGACATTTCTGCACATTGCAGACCGGTAGATTTGTGGGTCTTCGCTTCCCCCAACGATTTTCTGCAGTAGACATAAGACATTAAAAAAGACTCGCGCTTGTCCTCTGATTGGATCTGGATCAGTTGGCGAGGGGCGAGTGATAACACAGTAGTTTAGTTAGGGCAGAAAAACATGTTTGGATCGATCCGGGCAATAAAAACCGAACGCTTCCTAAAGCTCTGGCTCTTAGCTGTGGCTTGGAGAAGGGCACAGACGTCCCTGAAGCCTAAGTAAGTTTTGTAGTTCTGTATTTGTTTTTCTTCTCCGTCTGCCGCACAATTGGTTCATTTCAAACTTTACGGCTGTGAGGCTTTAGCTCTTTTCCTATTATTGTCGGCTCATTTTTTTCTATACTCATGCTCCTCGTAGGCCCAAACTTTTTTTCTTCTGGAAGAAAAACTCAGGGTATGAGATTTATATACATATATATTTTTTTTTTCTATATTCTGCTACATGATTGAAGTAATTTGATTGGAGTTTTTGGACCCTCACGGGTAATAATGATGTAGCTATTAATGTTATTATTGCTGTTAGAAGTAGAGTAGTAGTAGAAGAAGTAGTCTGAGTCGGCTGATTTCCGTCTGGTTACTGTTGCCTGGGGTCGATTCTAAAGGCTTTTACAGTTTCTGTAAAATCTGTAAATCTAGAAGAAAACCCCCTGAAAGAATTCATTTCATGATTTCATGTCAGGTCATCAACTCCCCTCCAGCCAAAGTGAACAGAACATGTCGTTATTCGTCCCAAGTGCGCTGTACTCTGAGCCCAGATCAGAAATCAATGGAGCCTGTGAAAAGGAGGCGATTTCAAAGCATGTCACGAGTCGCCGAGCTGTCACGAGTCAACGACTGCTAATTGTAGCCGTCATCACTGATGAGAGAACCTGGAACCTGACGCTGTCAGACTCTTTTCAACATCTGGCGTCTGTATTCTGTCAGCGAGTAGACAATCTCGTGTACACATCCTCCGTTTCTGGGTCCAACCAAGACGGATGAAGTGACTGAAGCTCCTTTTTGAGACATGAAGTCAGGAAAAATGTTCGCAAAATACAGACATTTTCACACGTAGTGAACGCAGCAGGAGAATGACCGGGACATGACGACAACTCAGCTGGAGAAAGCAATCTAATTTGTTTGCAGTCATCAACGCAATATGTATATATACACACATATATATATATATATATATATATATATATATATATATATATATATATATATATATACATATATAATATGTGTGTGTTTGTGTGTGTGTATATATCACTTTCTGGATTAATTAATTATAACATGCATCCAATACTAAGTGTCGGCTTTACACTATATTTTAGTCTTTGAGTGACCTAATTCCTGTTTTAACAATCCTTCGTTTCATTTTTGACTGTATTGAAGAGGGAAAAGTCATTATAGATTTTTCCGCCTGTTAGTTCAGATCTGTCATTCACTCCCTGACAGGGCTGTGGCAGAAAAACACTCTCCACTTTTCCCGTATTCTTCCTCCAGGTTCAAAGTGACCCTCCTCTCTTTTGTGTTTCTGTCTTTTCAAAAAGAAACCCCCCAAAAAAGTCCAGTATCACAGAGCGTGTACTCGTGAGACGCTTCCTTCTGCTCAGGATGGACAAAGTGTTCGTCGGGAGCGTCAGAGAAAAAGGGCGCAGAGTGGAAACCTCTCCACTAATTGGAAAGAGGATTCGGGAACCAAATGCAAATCTGATATTGCAAACAAGACTTTGACACAGATATCTTCTATAGACACTGATTTCTTTTTACAACCAGTGGAGTCGCCCTCTGCTGGTCATTCCAGAGGATACAGGTTTCAGGGACTTCCGCATTCGATTCATATTCCGGACCCGGTGACTACGTTCATTTTTATATGCACGTCTATGGCTGACACGAACAACAGACTGAGAAGTGACATGAAAACAAAAAGTCACTCACTAAAACTGGTTCTAAAGGCTGTATCATTTTGGTTTTGCAGACAACTTGAGCCTTTTTAGCAAAGGGTTAGGGTTACAAAAAGAATACACATAAAGCTTTCCATGTGAGCTTTTTTTTTTCATCAGTCGGTCTAATAATCAAGAATCAAACTTGTTCAACCCTACTGGCGAAGAACAAAACACAACCAAAGGGAAAAGAACAAATGTCATTGTTGCTTGCACTAATTCAACACGGAGTTACACAGAACACGGCCTGCTCAAAGCAGTGACGCCTTTTTTTCCCCTGTAAACCGCCTCTTGTTAAGACAGATGATGAATTAAAAGCTGCCGGGAGAGATGAGGTTTATATGAGTCTGGTCAAACAGATATGAGTTACAAGGTGTCGCGGTAAACAGGATTTACAAAGAACGCCACTGCGAAGAGTCGCAGGCTCAGGAAGAGATTTTTACTTTCCATCCTGTAACATATATATATGTAGGTATATAAACATACCTACATATATATATACACATGTGTACATACATACATACATATACACATATGTACATACATACATATATACATACATACATACATACATACATATACACACACACACATATATATATATATACACACACATACACACATATATATACACACACACACATACACACATATATATACACACACACATATATATACACACATACATATATATATACACACACACATATGTTTGATCTTTTCGGTTTGACATTTTAAGACAAGTTGAATTAATATTGTAATGATACAAATGTGTTAAATGTGTAAACTGAGTTTAATAAAAGTTTAATAAATTAAGTTAAATCAAGTTTTTCATCAGAGGAGACTTGTTCTCTTTTTTAAATTCTCTCAGTATAGTTGAGCTCAGTATTCTTGATTTGAATGCAGCTGCAGTTTCTTTTTGTTCTGTTCTTATTCAGAGGGACACTACATGAGAAAAGCAATGTTGTTGTTTCCCTTATATGACTTTTTATGAAATTGTTTTTATTGAAACACCAACAGAACTGGTTAAACCACTAAAGCAAAGTCCTGCGCATGTTTTCAGATCTGTTAAAACAAAACAAAAGCATAAAAAGGAGGAATAAAGAACAAAGGCCTTTTGTATAAAAAGAGGAATATGAACTCCCATATGAAATATATTAAAAAAAAATGTGTATTGATCCGTATAAGTAATGCTTTATTTGATGTGAATGAAAAGGAGGTGTTAGTGACTGATATAGAAAAAGGGGTGCATTCTTTTATCCTACTTTAAAGAACAAGGTATGGTTGGATACAATTTCCTTTAAAAAATCGATTACATTTTATTGTGTCTAGCTTTTGGCGGAATAACCACAAATGGACGGTGTGTGTGTGTGTGTGTGTGTGTGTGAAGCAGATGGCTTCAGTGTCTTCAATCACAACTGTGTCAAGAGGCAGTAATATTGCATAGGCGAGCAGCAGAGGAGGCTTCTCTCCATGTGTTGCTTGTTCACTGTGCTCGAGTGGCGTCCAAATTACTGCCATTGTTCGGAAAATGGAGTCTGGCAGTGTCTGGCCTTTTTTTTCACGGCCGACCCGCTTTCATGTTTGCGAATATAACGTCATGTGTTTATGTGTTTGGCTTTGTGGATCTGTTTATCCCAAGTGGCTTTTGGAGTGTTCTGGATTCATGCACCTTCGGTTTTAACTGACGCATCTGGAAATAGGCAGCAAGAAAACTTTGATTCATATACTCGAGTTGGTCTTACGGTTCCGTTCACACCAATCACGCGTTAGGATGACATACAAGGCCAATGCAAGTAGGTGAGTAGACAGCGGTGACACGAATGGTGACACGCAAATAACACGAAGATGCGAAATGTTTTCATCCTTCGCCGTCGTCAGACACCCTGGTGTTGTGTCAGCGACAGAGGATAAAACTATTGTATCGAGACCGGGCTTTACATTCAACAGATCGTTTGTCGGGGAGAAAGAACGGGCGAATATTCGCAGGTTGTGTTTATTCGCGCAAAAAAAAAGCCACGAAAGTGATCCTGCGGCCGAACTCGCGCGAGTAACGCAACGTGAAAATGCAAAGTCACCGCGCTTTTGTAAAAGTGTTGAGATGAATTGAAACACTTCTGGACAGGTGTGAAAAGGGCTAAACAGGTGCAAGCAGAGAGACCTCCAGAAACGTGTTGGCACTTTGCAGCACGTGGGTGTTTTTCTAGTCCCCAGCACATAGAAGTTGTGGGAGGGAAGAGATTTCATGTACACTATCTAACAGCAGCAGCGTTCACGTCGGTAAACAGCTGTAAAGATGGAGCCTTTTTTTTTTTACCAGCCCTGTTATCAGGGTAAACACACCTGTTGCCAATAAAAATGAATAGCAGCTCAGTTTTAATAATGGTCCCCAATAGACAAAACCGGTTTTGTTTGGCGACCGCTTGCTGAGTGCGATAGTGTGGTCGAACTCTCCTGCAATAAATCCTATTGGCTGCGGTTGCGTTTACTTTGCACTAAGTCAACTGTCCAAACGGCTCGTCCAGCATTGATCAAGTCCTCGAGCACGGACATGTCCCATTAGGGCACAGACATATGGGCTATTATTTACTTAGATATTCTGATATTTGTTTTCTTTCTATCTGATAAAGGTTACTATGAGAGCTAATCGACGTTCCAACATGCTGGGCTGCCGACTCATTATGAATTGCGTGCTGGCTGGGTATTGCTTCCGTTAGTGCTGTTCCCATCCCTATCTCATGTTTCATTAGTAAGCTTTTGACTTAAAATCCATACAGTGTCAAACCATGAAAACAGGGTTTTAACAGTAGCTGCCAGATTAGCTAAATGAGAGAGGATATGGGAGGCGAAGATGTACATCTAATGTGTTTCTGAAGGAAAAGGTTGTAAATCACTGCTAAAACAACCGACTGACGGCTATGGAGCGTCGTCCTCCTTTTTGAATGGCAGGGCCAATTCAGTCAGCCATTATGGGGGAAATCTCATTACATCAGAAGTGCCACAATTCCAGCGCAATAGCATCGTTTTATCAGTGAAATGACGTGAGACCCGAGGCCGTACGGCGCGGCGATGTCCTGGCTCCCATGACAACCCCGTCTCATTTTCCCCCTGATGATGGTCGAACATCGCTTCCAGCCGCCCTCAGAGCCGGCGACCCTCTCACCCTGAACCTTCTATCAACAGGAAAGACAATCTGCCATATGATCGATGCTTTGTGTGTAAAATGTGTGTGCGCACACACACACACACACACACACACACACACACACACACACACACACACACACACACACACACACACACACACACACACACACACACACACACACACACACACACACACACACACACACACACACACACACACACACACACACACACACACACACACACACACACACACACACACACACACACACACACACACGTAATAAGTTCTGGTTTCTGTTTAGCATAATCAAAGTCCCATTTTCCTTTTCCTTTTAAATTTAGAGGCGATTTGATTTTCCTTTTTCCTCCCATACACGAAAACATTTTTTAGAGAAAGTCTCATTTTTGAGGATAATTCCCTGAAATGCGGTTTATCGTTTTCACCCGGCCCGAGAAAAATGTAAGACATTCAACAGCCACTGAATCAGTTAAAGACACAATTTGACCTCGTAGGTTTGTCACCGCGCGTCCGCTTCTGTCCCCGGTGCAACTGGCATTTTCACAGAGATGAACAATTATTGACAAGCAGAAACAGACGTGCAGAGAGAAGCACCTCGACACCCTCTCCCTCGCGAAAAACCAAGAATCTATGAAAAAACTTTCCGCAGTTTATCTACTGGACACAGTGTAGGTGCTTTCTGGCTTGCGGTGAATTTCAGGCCTTTTCCTGAACTTTTCCGTTAGGGCCCTTTGTGACAATGCAAATGATGCTCTGCACATTTGCATTGTCCTGTCAGCCCCCTTGTAAAATCTCCAAGTGGACCCATGTGGACAATACAGCAAGAAAATCTCCGGAAAGCTTTCTGCAGCGGGCTTGCGGTCACGTCCTTCCTCCTGCGCGTTCTCTTCAGATGCCACAGAATTCCACCGAGTTCGTACGCAACCACTTCACTCAAAAGTCCAGTCCTAGTGTGTTTGCGTGCACTGGAGCCATTTCCACATCATACCAGTTTAAGTTGCCCATCGGGGCCTTGACTGGCTGCCAAACTGCACACGCGTCATTCTGCACAGTGAAGGTCAAACAACATCCGAGTGAAGGGAGAGCTAAGCCAAAAACACCTGTGGGTGGAGAGGGACTGTAGGTGTGAAGGTTTTTCATTTGGACAATGCAATTAAGGGAACATAAAAGCCCCTGCTTCAATTAGAATCAAATATCCTCTTGGCCAATGGGGTTTAAGGTGCTGACCATGAAATCATGCCTGAGAATCCAATATTCTCGGCTGTGGTACAAGTGAGCAATAAAAGAAAAATTCACATGAAAATAACAAACACTTTCTGGCATGTTTTTCTTATTATTATTCCTGTATGAGGAGACATGGCAGGCAGCCTGCCGAGCGGGTCCGAATAATCGTCATGGTCTAAAGCTGCTGTCGTGATATATTACCTATTGCTTTTTTGTCGGAAGGTTACCAGACTTCCTCCTCCTGAAATCAGATCCTGGCTATAGATGTGTGAGGATCGCTGCTCCTGCCAGACGAGTTTAACTGGAGGAGTGTAGGGCTCCAAGGTTGGAACGGCCTCGTTGATAACCCTGATTTGAGGAGATTTGTTGTGTCATAGAATGTCATGACACTTCAGGATTCCCCCTGGTTTTTTCTACCAACCTCCTCCAGGTTTTCCTCCAACACTCTGGTGACATCGAAGTCGCTGATCCGTGGTGATCAGGTCCCGGTGGGTGCACAGGTGTCGGAGTCACCGCCAGACCGGATGTCTGTTATTGTCCTCGACTGGTGACACACACACACACACACACACACACACACACACACACACACACACACACACACACACACACACACACACACACACACACACACACACACACACACACACACACACACACACACACACACACACTCTCACACACACTCACACACACACTCACACACACACACACACACACACACACACACACACACACACACACACACACACACACACACACACCTGTGATAGTTTGGACTTGAACCGGTGGCTTCCGTAGCCTATATAGGATCACAAGGGAAACAATCAATGTTTTTAATCAAGAAATAAATCCAACCATTGATTCGTAGATCTTCCCATTGAAATTATCAATGAGTCTTCTAATGTTTATCTTCAATATGCAAAAAACCCACAGGCGCAGTTTGTGTTGGGTCAGGAAGGCTCACTGAACCCCCTAGTGGTCATAGAAAGAAAGAAATGCACGTGGGGATATTATCTATAACACAGAAATACTAAATTGTTGTCATGCATTGCTCTGATAATCAATACAAAGGGTTAACTAATTGTGTGACTGTCATTTTTTTTTCCTGTGGTTTGGTAGCGTGTATGGGCGCTCACACTCGTGCAGGCCCTGCGGAGACATAACTGCAGTCGCTAAAGTTAATGGCGGCAGCGTGATCGTTATTGTTGACGTCAGTGCTGAAGCTGCACCTGCTCCGTCAGTCCCAGTCCCGGAGAGACGTCTTCTTATTGACAGAATAGGAGACAAAGTCCCTCCGTCAGGACAGACTGCTTCACTCAGCCGGGGGCTGCAGTCCGAACGCTGTACGGCAGGTACACACGGCGTTTAGCATAAGTTCTGCTGCCACCTTGTGAAGAGATGTCATGTAACATACGTACAGTATATGTAGTGAGCCTACAAGGCTCACCCTTGGAGAAACGCTAATAGCTGAGATCTATGTCTGTATATGTTTCCATCACTCATTGTGCGGGACACGACAATGCACCAGCTGGTAGCATGATTTAAAATTTTCGTGTAAACAAAGCCTCCGTTCTTGATGTTAATCCCTTTCTAGATTTGTGTTTTTGTGAACCACCAGCCTTAAAATTCAAACTGCATCCATGCTACAGTATGTAAATGAATTATGAACAGATATTAACTGATATATTGACAGCGATGTTTTGTCTTTTTTACTCCCTAAAATTGGTTTCAGCATCTGCCTCTAACAGCCAACGAATCCTCAATCTTCTTTTCATAACATGCTGTTATAAACACAAACCCAGATTAAAAAAAATATCCATTACACTTAACGACCTGAGCACCATCATTTACCTCATTAAATCGCCCTTTAAACATAATTGCCTGGTGCTAAAGCTGTTGCCATGTGAGCAAAGGTCAGATATGAGGCAAGGAGTAAATTGTTTGATTGTGTAATTTGGTGCAAGAACATTAAAAAAAGAAGTGCGTGTGGGACGGAACGAAAGTAACGAATAAAACATTTAAGCAAAAATAATTTGACCAAAATGCAGCGTGTAAAAATGTCCATTCATCATGTGTGAGTGGAAAATGCACAACCCTGCACTGAAACTACACACATACGCATGTGGGTGTCCTGCGTTCCTTTTAACAGACCCTTCACAGGTGTCAGTGCGGCTGCCAACAGCACCTGGGATCAGACGCACAGGAAACAAAAAACAAAACCAAAAAAAAACGATAAAAATAACCCAAAAAAAAACGTTAACATACCGGAACTGACAAGCGAGCAGGACGGGACGTCAACAGCCGCGTAGCAACAACGACCAACGACCAAACAATGTGTGAAGTCTGACATTTGTGTCAGCGGGCTAATGACCGACCAGCTGTGCAGGACGATGTCTAATGGGCAGATAAATGCCACTGGCACCTGGACACGTAAAACAGATGGACCAAAATGTTACGTTTTGAAAAATAGCATTGTGCATTAGGTTTGGCAGAGTTATTGAGATAACAGGCGTCAGGGCCAGCGAAGCACCTGAGCACCTGTTCACGCATAGAGCATCACGATGTTTGTCTATAGCAGCTCATGACTTATGTAATTGCCGTCGCAGAATGTTAATTCATCCATTTTGTTTAGTTATCGATTTAAAATCTGGACGAAAAATAATGATTTGCCTGCTGTGCCCCTTGATCCTCAGTGGAATCATCCACTTCATCCCAAAAAGTGAATAAGAGCAAGAACCTGCGCACAGTCAAGTTCAGGGCAGTCTCGTCTCCATCGGCTTGCGTCGCGGCAGACACCAGCGCAGGGCAGGACATAGCTGTTTCTGCACCTTCCTCCTCCTCCTCCTCCTCCCAACCAGTCCTCCGAAACCCTAAAGGACCACAGACCACGGGTCGTTTGTCCTTCTCCTTGGATACGAACCTTCACGAGTCTACCAGACCTTTGCTGTCATGGCAACGATGAAACAGGAGCGCACCAGCAGCCGTCTAGGCACAAAAACTACTTAATGAAGTTGAAGGGATATTATTGATCTCCATGGGAGAAATTCGGGTATTACAGCAGTCCATAGAAGTAGTCAGAACAGCTTTGTATGAGAATTGAATTAAAATGAAACGGAATAAGAATCATATAAAATGAAATATAACTATATAGAACAGTTAGACACAGAATGCACACATTTGCAGGAGGTAGCGCAATAACGGAGATGGTCGCAGCAAGTCAAGAGTTTAGTGCAAATTACAATATACAATGAAATACTTATATTTCAATACGGGGACGTTTAATGCCATTCATTCCCAAAGCAGAGTCCCAGGAATTAATTTTGAAAACTGGTTAGGTCGAACATTTTTAGGGGAAAGAATGTAAAAGGAGAAGAAGAAAGGGTGCTTTTTGAGAAAAATTAGACAAATTAACTGAACACTGAGTTCTATAGTCTACAGTTCTATAGTGGAGCAGCAACGCAAAGATGCAAACAGAGATGAGAAGGGGCTTGAAGAGAGATCCCCAGGACTGTGGATGTGTGAAATGATAAAAAGGGGGCAATAATAAAAGGAGAAGACTGAGAGAAGGGAAACAAAAAAAAGAGCAACAGAGGCTTTATCGTCTTATACGCCGAGGGAGGAGAGAAGCAGCCAGGCATCTGACGATAGCATCTGACAGCAGCGCTGCGATGCGCCCGAGGGACGGAGAGGGAGAGCGACGGAGCCAGGGACGGAGTCAAACACGGCAAACAGGAATGAACGTGTAAAAATGGAAGCGTCAGGGTCACAAAGAGTGTGGAGGACACACATGAATCAAAGCGGCCCGTCAGTCACAGGACTGGTGGCTATTGCTCGTCATTGGCGCATTTTCCGCGCACTGATCAGTGTGTCACCAACGCAGTTCGTAAGAGCTTCAATAAGAATATAACAAAAGAGAAACTTTGTGAAGTTGGCGGGAATGTTATACCCGGCATGTCCGGCCCAATGATTATTCAGTCTGTATGAATATAGATCAATTCTCATCTCGCACCTTTGCCGGTTGAGTAGACCGTCAGATTTCTGAATTGTTCCAGTTGGTCCCATCACGTCCAGTGCGTTGTTCTTTTGACACCAACGGGAGCAACACTGGATTATTCAGAGCCCACAAGCAAATAAGTTTAATGTAGTAGAAAATGGAAAATATTATGGCCAGTAAGATACATGTTTGCCTACCTGATGACAACACCAGAAGCCTTGTTTCATTCCGCACATCTTACTACTTATTATCCAAATACTGGATTTCCTGGTTCAAATGTATAAAACTGATTGGATGAACTCATGAATCAAACTTTAACTGGGAGAATGAGACTCGTTCATATCACTTGGAGTTTTTTCGGCCTATAACACATTGTGCCGTGGTGTTACAGTGATACTTCTTCTTTGACCTCGAAAAATTGATAAATGATGAATAGAATGACGAAGTGATGGAATGTTATTTCCAGAGGTCATCTGTGACATCACAACGTTGTGCCGAAACACCTGTCTGACCGGGGATAGTCGGGATTAGAAGCGGACATTGACTCTACTTCCTGCAACATCGGCAATTGCTACCAGAAACAACCATGAGGTAATTAATATAATTTGGAGACATGCTACAGACAGACTTGTACGTTTCCATTCTGACACTGTCACTCCTTCGACGCGTCCGCATGTTGCTCTTAATGCCCTTCATCAGGCAGCAATAACTGTGCAGCTGATGGGGTTAAACCATGGAATACATTCACGATCATCCAACGTGATGGCAGAGTGTCTGCACGAATTCATAATTCATGTAACTCGTTTGAGTTCACAGCACAAGTACTCACGAGATGTTAACACCTCAAGCTTCGCATCGGCGCCTGCGGAAGCCTCCATCTGTCAATTTCACAACAACTCTCTGACCTTCGTCGCAGCCGGCGGGAGTCCTGAGGAAGAGGGACAAACGTCTTCACCTTCTGGACCGATATGAGAAATACAGTACGTCCACGCACACAGCAGCTCCCAGCAGCCTGATGAGCCCCCGTGACTCGAAAATATCTCAGTGGGACATGAAGCGCTCACCGTCGATCTCACACGCTCACACACAAAGAAATGGGAGAAATGGTGGGATGCGAGTGATCGACTCTGACAGACGGCCATTCGACTCTGCTGCATCCAGTCCACTGTAAACACTCACACTCATTTAATATTGTACAGTTAATATCACCCCTCAGGGAATGAATGTGTGTGTGTGTGCGCGTGTGTGTGTAGCCAAAAACTCGCATTTCTCTCTTTGGCAAAAGCAATTTTTGAGTTTAAGAGCTCAACTGTGGAGGAACTGACTCGGCCCCTCACTTCTTCAAAGGATTGTTTGAGGGTTGGGTTCAAGTTAAGGTCTGAGGAGAGGCAGGAGAACAAATTTAGTTAAGACCTTTTTGCGTGTAAATATGTCTGTGTGTGTGTGTGTGTGTGTCACCGTGGCCTGAATAATTGATCTGTGCATCATGCAGCAGGCAGATGAATGCAACAACGCTTCCCATGCATGCCTGGGGTACAAACAGACAGAGGAGAGCCACCACCCAAGGAAAACTCGACAAGACAACGACTGTGCATTATATCAAATATTGACTGATATCGACGTAAGTATGATTTGAGAGAGCGAGTAGAAAACATTGCCTCCACCTCCACCGAATCTTAAGAACACCATTTATTTTTCATCCTACATGCATACATGACAAATGACATCATATTTCTTTATTATTTTTTCTTTCTCCAATTTCTATAGATAATCTTTTAAATCTGAAATGCAACTATCTAACCAACGACAGAATCACTCGAGCGCCATCTGTAAACGTCGCCATTTCATTTCACTCTTTCTCAGCAGTGGATTTGACTGGAGGGAGACATTCAGCAGCCGATCTCTGAGGCGACATGCCCACATGCAGAGTGGAAGACGGCAAATCAGCGTGAGATTTGCCGGTGGCTGAAGTTTCATCATTCATCTCTCGGGTCTGCACACGCATGCACACGCATGCACGCACACACGCACAATCAGAGTATTCACACAAGCAAATATATATGCATAGATTCAGGCAAAAGAAACACAAACAAACTTATGTTCCACAAGAATGCAGAGACGCATGTAACATTCAACATGTATTAAAGAAAAGAAGAAATTGCGATGCAAAGACACACACACAGAGAGAGAGAGAGAGAGAGAGATACAGTATTACTGTGGGTAGCGTGTGTTATATTCAGAAGACAGAAACAAACCATAGCTGCATGTTTACTGGGAAATTCTTCTAAAAAAAATAATTAAAATTCGATGATGCTGCAGCTTTTTTTTTCCCTTGGTGAAAGCTGCTGTGGTTTTTTAATAAATGCTGCAACGGCACATTTGACTTTTAATAAGAGAAAGTGGTGAGCTTATATATAAACTTAAAGAGCAGTTCACACTTTAAGCAGAGCACAGTCCTTCTACTACTTCTTGTCAAGGCGCATGTGTGTGTGTGTGTGTGTGTGTGTGTGTGTGTGTGTGTGTGTGTGTGAACTTCACTTGAGAGGAAGAGTTGAGAGCCTGCCACGTCTTTCTGGCCTTTGAAAGATGCCCTTTTCAAAAAATGTTATTTTTTCTTCACTGACATGTGAGCACACGCACGCACGCACGCACGCACGCACGCACGCACGCACGCACGCACGCACGCACGCACGCACGCACGCACGCACGCACGCACGCACGCACGCACGCACGCACGCACGCACGCACGCACGCACGCACGCACGCACGCACGCACGCACGCACGCACGCACGCACGCACGCACGCACACACACACACACACACACACACACACACACACACACACACACACACACACACACACACACACACACACACACACACACACACACACACACACACACACCAATGACATTTTCTTGCCACCTGCTTGTGACACACACACGCGCTCTCGTGCAGGGTGAAGGTGCCGACCTGCAGGTGAAAAAGCTGCTTCAGTTTCAGTCTGAAACTGAAGATTTCAAACTCCAAACTGTCAAAACCCAAAATGTCCCCCCGTATCTCACAATGCTAAAGAAAGTGATTTTAAAAATTCCTGGATCTGTCCCTTTGTCTGGATCCGCACCAGAAGTTTTTTCGGAAATCTGTCCAATAGTTTTCGTGTAATCCCGCTTAAAAAAAAAAAAAAGGGCAAACAAACAAAAAACGGAATGGGCCGAAAACATAACCTCGCCGGCAGATGTAACAGGAATTCATGTTTCTTTTTGATATCTCTGACATCTACAGTAATCCCCCCCACACAATAATGAAGACTGAAACTTTTAATGAGTTCTTCTGTTGAGAGGTGAAACGAATCTCTCCGCAGCAGCAGTTACATAAGTGCGATACACGGACCCATAATGAGCCACAGGCCTGTTCTTAACAGATGCCCACGTGACATTATTACTTCCTTTTAATGAGATCCAGTCCTAGAGCGACTTTAAAGTTTTTCTAACTGCCTCACCTTAAAGTTGCCCTTGGATTCATTCTTATTGAAGTTTGTTTTTTCCCCAGTCCAAAAAAGTTTCCTCGACTATGTCGAAGAACAAAGAAGAAGAAGAAAAAAAAAGATGTGCACATGTACAGTAATATCTTCCTCGTGCCTTTTCCTTCCTGCTGTTTCAATGTGTCATCATCTTGAGGACATCAACATTTCATCAAATGAAAAACTGGAACCCTGTTTTGACACCTTTCATACTGTAGTGTGGCATTAAAATAACAATATTCTCCTCCGACATTTCTAGTGTGATGTGTCATATATACCAAACTCAATTAACGTCCTGGTTTTGGAAACCGGTCTACAGAGAAGTCCTCCCGACCTTCATTTGGTGCCAAATTTAAACAGGTTTTCAGGACACCAAATCAACATCCATCCATCCAAGAAATGTTCTCCCACTCATCCCCAATGTCTCCCCTCTCCTCTCTTTTCATGTCATGAACTAGTTCATGTTTTCTTAATTAAGATTATGTATCGCTTCCTTTTTAAAAAAAAAAAATCTTTGGGTCCAAAAGATGCAGAGGGTATCCAGGGAGTTAAACAAGCATCAGGAGTTGAAAAGCCAGTGGACATTTATCAATGCTGCTCATTTCCATGATAATTCAGTTATAGTTTGAGTCGTGCTGTAAACTGAGGCCTGTGGTGGAAAATCTTGAATATATTCACTGAAGTTATGATACTTATGACTGATGTTTTTGTGTGTTTTATTTCTACTCATTTTCAGTTTTCTTAACCGTGTGTATGAGGGGGGAGAAAAACTTGGACATGGATAGACAGTGGTATTATGTTATCTTTTATGTGCTTATGCTTTTACTGGAGCTGTGGGTAAAAAGGCACGACAGTGAGGCTTTGCTGAAGAGCTTCAAACTAGCATAATATGTGTAACCAAGAAAGAAAGCAAAAAAAATGTGTTTGACATTGGCTCGAAGCTGCGCGTCCAAATCTTCTCACGGAGGACAGAGGAGTTTTTGAAATGAGCTACATTAGCGACATGCTGGTGGCCTGCAGGTTTGAGAGACAGCTGCGAAAGGTCAGAGGCCGGAGGGCAACTGCTCACAAAAAAAAGCCTGTGTGTGTGTGTGTGTGTGTGTGTGTGTGTGTGTGTGTGTGTGTGTGTGTGTGTGTGTTTGTGTGTGTGTGTGTGTGTGTGTGTGTGTTTGAGAGAGCTGAACAACGCCACCGCCACTGGAGAAAAATTGTGCGGCTCGCGACACCACTTTTTTGTTGTTTTTCTTGTACATTGTCAGGAAGTGTGAGCCGTCAGTGAGATCTGCCAAGAAGGCATCCCCCATCCAGTTTGACTCCATGTCGCCCAGCAACACGGGCGGCAGGAAGTCTGAATCCCGTCGGCCCCAGATGTGTCAGGCCGGACTGTTGCGTCAGGCCAATCGTAACTCTGCCCTCAGATCAGTCAAATGCAAGGTCGGAAGAGACGGATTTATTTCAAGCCTTAAAAGTTGGCCACACTGGCCCCCGGGAGGCTACCTCAGAATACCATTTCCAAGGTAACATTCACCCGCTGATGGCAGATGGCAAATGATTCGTCCTTGAGATAGTAAAGAACAGTTTGTGGAACAGATGTGTGTAGACGTTATCTGATATCTGACAGTTACATTGCAAACTATCCGTTACAATCATTCCCTTGTCATGGGGGGGGGGGGGGGGGGGGGGGTTTGAAGCACCATGGCAGCTGAAGACTCCCGGTGAGCTGCAGCCGTGTGCCGCCAAATGACTTCCCCCACCTGCAGCTGGAGCGGTGTCCGCTCCAGGGACCTTCAGCGTCACCCATCCATGCTGAATGTATGCGCTTTCCCATTCACCTGTAAAGCTCTGCGTATTCATTATTCATCGCATATGCGCACTGGCGTCGTTTTTTTTCTTCATTTGTTCATTTGTGCGGGAGCGGCACTCGCTCACACATCCACCAGCGCACGCGTCAGCCCCAACTTCAAAACACGGGACGTTCACTGCCGAGCTGATTCACAGTCCACCGGCCCGCGATGGGAAAAATGAGTCACCCCGCAGTCTAAAGTAGGAGTGCGGACAGACTTGTTGACAGCATCTGAGGAGAATGCTGCGGCTACACAAGACATTTTAGAAGTATGAAACGGTGCAGATCGATGTGGCGCTGCTGGGAAAAACTAACTTCAGAATGAAGTCTGCGGTTAATTGTCGTTGAGTGACGGGAGGCTCGTTTAATGAATGTGTGTTTTTCTTTTTCTCTTGATACACGAGAGGAAACTCACTGCTGCTGTTTGGACTCCCAGTCAAAGAGAGCGAGAGAATTTTAAAATGGTCATTTAATGTTAATGTCGTTTGGTTTGGTGTTTTTACTGTGATGGCGTGGCTCTCGTCGTGGCTATACGTCTGTCAGTTGGTTCCCCACTTTGGTCAATAAGCCTAGAGACCAAGCATAGACACTTTGCTAATCTCCTGACTTTTTTATCGACCACCATTATGCTGGTCATTTTTATTTGATTCCACGTTTTGTGGTTTTGAGTGAAATCTCTTGACAAATATCAAATGAATTAGCATGTGACCCACGAAGGTCATGTCCTCCCGAAGATGAATTTTAACCGTTTGCTCTGCTTTTCATTTAGCTCCGCTATAAAGTCCAAATTTGATTGTTCGTTCGTCAGCAGGTTCAGACGAAAACAGATTTCCACAAAATGTGGTGGAAGGATTGGATATTGTCCAAGAAAGAACCCATTGAATTTTGGTGCAGACCCCAAAAAAGGGACGGATCCAGGGATTTTTGTTTCACTTTCTTTAACATGGCGAGAGATAGGGTGGTTTTTTTTTTACATTAACACTGAAATCCCATGGATTAATGGTGTGGATCCCAAAAAAAAGTCCAAATCTGGCAGATTTAAATGTGGTTTCAAAAGGGGGGGGGGGGCTGTTTGGAGGTAGGTATGCTCTCTGTGAAATCCTAGTGCCTTTCTAACTGCTTGGAGTCGTGTGGATGGAATGTCAAATACGACTTCTGTATTCACAAGTTCTTCCCAGTTTACCTCACCAACTGTGAAATCCTCACAAAAATATCTGAATTTTAATGTTTACCGGATTTCTTAATGCTCTTCAGGCTGCGGCACAAACCTTTGAGGATATTTACTATTGAATATTTTATTTTGTCCTTTTGTCCTCTTGAAAACTGTTTTGTTAACACAGCGAAGGAATGAGGGGCCAACTAGTGCAACACACTCACACACACACACACTGAAAGAAAACCACTGTAAAACCCCAGAGGAAATCAGTGCTCGGAGCTTGTGGGGCTGAAGCTTAATGGTGCTTCTTGTTTATTAAAGCGGAGTCTCGGAGAATGAAAGGTTCATTAGTTCCGTTTGTTAGTCTGGATGCTCTTGGAGGAAAGAACTGTAGATGTTCTGGTGTTGGAGAGAGTTGATATCAAAGGCAGTAAGCAGCACTGTTCATTTAAGAAATGTATAAAACTCTCTGATTTGCAATAGTGTGTGTAGATTTGTTAGAGTAAGTAAAAAGTCTTTATTTTGACTTCCTCTCTCATGATGGTGATCAGACAAGAGGTTTGTGACTTTTTCAGTGAGGCAAGTTGTTGATCAAATTATAGACTTATCACCAGAGATCACACAACGTCAATGAATGAAGCCAATGTTGCCCGACCGACACTTCATTTTGTAAATGATGTGTGGTATTGGAGGCACCAGGCGGTCATCCCCCAGTCCAACCCCACCCACGAGGACGTCTCCAACAACAGCGCTTGTGCTGAATATCAAGGGATTCTAACATCTAGTCCTAGTAAGCATATTAATCAACTACTCTGCAGTAGCATATGAGTTCTGTTGGAAGCACGACTTTGCTAGTGCCCATTCAATGGTGGCAGCGTTCAAAGGATGGCGATGATCACTAATGTGGTGCAGACGGAAACATCACAACAGCTGTGGGATGGATTCCCACGGAATTCTACATGGACCAATGGTTCCCAAACGATGGATCCTGTCGACTTTGGTGATCCTCAGATTAGGGAAAACTTTTTTTACTTTCCCTGTTAAAAAGAACATCTATTAGACAGACAGACAGACAGACAGACAGACAGACAGACAGACAGATAGATAGATAGATACATAGATAGATGTATAGACATTCCCAGTAATCCATTGATGTCTAATTGCTACCGTGAGTTTCGCATTTGTCGAAAAATGGTCGGATGAATCGTCAACTGTGTTGAGGGGGAGCATGTTGTCATACTAAGCTAAGCCAGTGAACAGCGTAATCCTTACGCAGGCTTAACATCAGCACGTCTGTGTATTCACTGTGAGCGTGATGACATTCAGCTCGTGTCTGTCGACTCCCGGACTTGTTCTAATGAAACCTCGTGAGAATCGTTTTCTTTTTCGACAGATGTTTTATGTACAGGAGCCTAATTGAGACCTCTGTGCTTGTGGGACCACTCACAACAGCAACAAAAAAACTAGCTGTACGGTTGTTTCATAGCTACGGAAGCCAACAATCTCATCCATAAGCATTGACAAGCTTCTTCCATGAATATGATGAAGGTATTTGGAGAGATTTCCTCCAACTGCGTGCGGAGACGCTCCGGTGCCTCGCCTACAAGTGCCCTCCCCGACAGGATTAATAGTTCCTCCACGGTAATTTCCTCGAAACACAAGGCCACTCAGCAATCACGTCAGTCTACGTGACAGGTTTTTAAAAACCAGTGGGAACGGTGTCGTCTTCGAGGCTGTGCAGCTTTAAACCCACCGCGTCGACTCCTTCAGCTTCCTAATGATTCTCTGCTTTATCATTTACTCCCGCCAATTCTGCATCAGTTAGCCTTCAGGACCCCTCGGTTGAAACTCCTGGATGGGGAACGATGCATTGCCTCTGTTTCATGCTAATCCAATGTGACACGCACATCAGCATGAGGGAATGTGATTCTACATTTTCTCTTCGATCTGGTTATTCATTAAAAAATCTGGCCTTTTATCGGAGCTGGTGCGAACATCGCTCGCTGTCCTCCTGTGAATTTAGAAATATTTGTTTGTATTTAAACGGAGGAACATGTAAGACTTTAGCCCCATGGAGCGCGTGTGTGTGTGTGTGTGTGTGTGTGTGTGTAGAAACAAAAAGTTGAAGGAGAATATATTAAGTTTCTAGTGGGATGTGCACAAGAAGGCTTCGGGGTGCTGTTTTGTCGGGTGTACAGATGTGGTGCTGGTCAGGGAGTTGTAGATGTTATTGTTTTAATGAAGCGGGAGTCTGGCCCGGCCGTGTGGATTTGAGGTATGTTGCATTGTGTAGAAATAATTAAGTCACTTGTACTGAAACAGTAATGTTCTTGTGCTGCAACTGCTCAATGTGCCGAATATGCAGACCAAACTAAACTGACAAAAAGGGGCCAAAATAAAAGAAAACCTCACCGAGTCCGTGCTCCTGAGTTCGGGGGTCCACAAGGTGCACAGTGTTTCAGACACAGACCAAAGAGTTCAACCACGAGGTTACAGGACTTTCTGGCGAAGAAGTGAAGCTTGTACTGCAGTGATTTGGGAGAGGGAGAACCCGCAAGCAGCCACACATCCACATTGAGTTTATCTCCTGGAGACGCACTCAAACTTGAACTCTCCGAGGAGGAGCGAGGAACCAGATGACCAGAAGCAGAGGAGACTGAAAAGGAATACAGATGTTTGTAACTGCTGCCTCTTAAAGGGGGTCGGAGGAGTGTTTGTATTACCATGCACACTTCACCTGCAAAGGGACAAAGGGAGGCGACGGGGAGCATTCGCTGCCACCGCTGCCTGGATCGGAGAGATGACAGAGGGGGACGCTCGGGGACGCTTTTTTCAGTTTGTCCGCCTCCATCTCTTTTTGAGACGCTTGTTAAAAATCTGTGTGGCACAAAAAAACGCACAAACTCAGACTCGCTCTCATTTGGATGCGAAAGGAACTCCTCGAGGTTTGGAGTGTAATTTTAGTGAGCCCCTAAAAAGTGTGTGTGTGTGTGTGTGTACATCTTCCTTTGAGATGTACATTTCATCTCAAAGGAAGATTAAATAGTGTGACATTTGCATAACAGTGTGCGAAGTCTTATTTCCGACTGGTGAAGAAAACACCCAAATTGAAGAGAAGGGAAGTCGTAATAAAAGTGAGATATTAGATCCTCCAACATCAGTCCGCTGCAGACTCACTGACACAGGAGCCGTTGAGACGACCTCAATGGAAATCGAATCGCACCTGAAATAAGGCTTCAGGCTTAACATCGCCACGGCGCCACAGTTCACTAAATATGCCTGATTTTTTTCTGTTTTCATCAAGATACATGAATTATTCGCTGGGAAATCAGTAAAAATGTCCTCACAATGTTAAAAAAAAAAAACAACCTGTAGCCAGTGCTTTGTTCGGATCCGTGACAAAATGTAATTGGATAACGTCCCTGGCCCGTGTCTCATCCTTCCAAGTGTCGTGGAAAGAAATCTGTTCTGTGCAGTAGATTGTTTCGGCGTGAATCCCGCTGACAAGCCAACAAACCGACCGACAACAAACGGACGGGGTTGAAAACGCCGCCTCCGCGTGCGAGCGGCGAGATGGAACGGGCGACGCCCGCAGGTATATTTGGTTACAGTGATGAGAAAAAAAATGTACCGTTCCCCAGCGTGAAATGAAAATCGCCTAACGTGAAAGGAAGCGGTACACGGACGTTATTGTTCTATGCGACGGCCGAGGACACGCGCGCTAATGTTGCACTATGGCAACAGACACGCGCGGTGACACGGCTACTCTGCTGCTCACATAGTTGTTTTCATTTATTCCTCATTTCTTTACATTGGCAACACAGTTTCAATTCATTTGCGTCCAACCACATTTAATTAATTCACATTTACACTTTATCTCTCTGCAGTATTCATTTGTCCTAGCCTGTTTTATGAATCCTTTGTTTCTTGGTCTCCGAGCTACCGTGAGCATGGGAGGTCTCCCGCTGGTTCTGCAGAAGTCGAGGACACTAAAAGGCCGGAACCGGCTGATTGGGCTGAACCGTATGCTGCCGTATGACGGGGGGGGAAGTTGGATATAGTTGGTTTGGCTTTGTATTTAGTTGTAGTTGATGTCAATCTTGTTTTCACCTATTTGGTTCAGGCAAACCAGTATTTTGTTCAGTTAACACTCATTCATTCAGTTGGTGTCTTACAGAATAGTATAGTCATGTTTTGTTTATAGGCCTAGTTGTTAAATTGTTGGTTTATATTGATTTTGTACTTTTTTGGGGTAAATAAAAAAAACATCCCAGTTCCTCTTTGCCTCACTGCTTGGTCCCCGACGGCAGGCGAAGCAAAACCAGTCCATTACCATGGTGACTTGCGCACTCAAGTGACCAAAATGTTTGATTACACTTATCTTTTAAATCTTCCTTTGACTATGTTCGATTAAAAAAAAATCATCAATTTTCTCAAAGCCACCGGGAACAAATGAGATTCGTTCAGAGAATTGAATACGTCGCACATAAACTGATTTGGGTGAACGGTAGGAATTCCTCCTCCTCCTCCTCCTCCTCCTCGTGTCATCTTAAGAAAGACAAACCGACTAATTATGTGAAGGAACGGCCACATCCCCGTCCTTTTCCTCTTTGTGCGCATCATTTAGGTTTGCCTCACCGTCACTCACATCGCTCCCTTGGAGCGGTTTCATCATGTTATGCTGCATTTACCAGCCGTCTCTCCAGGCCGCGCATCAAACAAACACAATCCTATTACCGCTCCACACTTGTGAAGCCTCCTGCTGCGAAGGCTAAGTACCGTTCTTAGCGAGGAGGCCAACGCAGACGCAGCAAGATGGAAGGGGGGGGGAAAAGAAAAGAGATATGAATTATCTTTCAATGAGCTCTGTGGAGATAACCTGCTAGTCATATACTGATACTATCCATGCTGCTTGCGAGTCCTAACAGAAACATGCCGTACAATGCTTGACTTATCATGTACTTTAATATGCAAAGCATCAGGAACGCAGTAGTAAGATGCCGTTTACGACACAGCAGCATATTGTTTTTTTTACATGAAGACAGTCTCTCCATCTATTGCCCAAGAGGAAAGAAGCAAATCCTCTTTTTTTTTAATCCAAACTGTCTGACTGAATAAATTAGTTTTAGAAATTGTTTACAAGACAACAGGCAGAAAACTTGGCTATAAGGCATTCAAAGAAATCATAGATTTGTTTTTTATACGTACCTAACCAACTGTTACCACCAATGGAATTATTTCTGTTCACGCAGAACATTGTCTACAGGACGTCGCGTTTTACATTTGTGCATCGGAGAGGCTACACAGAAGACACAAGGAATTTTTTCAAAACATGAAATGTGTCAATATTATTGAAAATCTCATGCCTACTGCTCTCAAAATGTCACTCGAGAACATGAAATTAAAGTTGTTGTTTCTTTGTTAAACCCAACCCCCTCATCAGGGTGTTTATATTTATTTAATGCCTGTTATTTTATATTTCAGGACCCATTTGAACCTCAGTTGCAGGGATGCATCCGAGATGATTCTTTTCTGCTTCTGCGCTTTGCTGGGTTTTTTTTTTTTTGCTGCTCAACCTTTTTTTTTGTTGTTATTTACACAAATTAACACCACAGTCCTTTATTTGGATTCAATATGTTTCTGGTTTCCTCTCCTGCCAAGACTCTCAATGACTTGGATTCAGTTTTTCAGGTTTACACACTCACCCACGGTGCCATTTATAGATGTCATTTCCTCGCCACCAGTTACACCCATTCGGCCCCATATCAGCTCTCTTCCACTCGCACGCGTCTCAGTTGGCACGGTGCGGGCCACGACCGGGCCAGGACCTCGCCACCAAACGTGTTTAATTCGTTTTCATCTGACTGAAGAAATGTGCAGCCGGCATTCACCTGGCCTCGTTTCCATCTTGTGCCATTTTGTGCACAAAATGGTTCTCTTCCGTGAATGCCGGAGAGTTGGACTTGGACTCACAGGAACGCCACTGTCCACAGATAACCATAGGTGCCGAGTCAGAAGCCATCTGTCTTTTCCAATGCCACGGCCGCGCAGCAAATTGTGCGAGGCGACATTTTTCATACCACTGCTGCAGCTCATGGCCAGCAACCTGCTGCTGGTGCTCTTGTGCTATCGTCCTCCGAAAAACGGCGAAAGCCGTGGTTCTTCTATAGCCTAGAGCTAAAAAAGAAACAAAGGTGGACGTTGACACGTTTTGCAGGGAACACAGGTGTGCTCACTCATGTTGCATTGAGATTTTATTTTGTGGTCCATATTTTCAACGCTGTCTTTCTCAACTCATGGTCTTATGTCGATAAGATCCAGTGGCCCTCACCTCAAGTTGAACAATAATTGAATTATTAAGATGGTACCATGTTTGAATGGTTAGTGTTATTGTACAGGAGATTGGTTCTGTTTTTCAGAAAGCCTCCAATGCATATATCTTTTGCATTATATTTTTTTGAATGGTTAGTGTTGTTGTACAGGAGATTGGTTCTGTTTTTCAGTAAGTCTCCAATGCTTTCTTTTGTGTATACGTGACATTTATTTCTTATGTCTGTGCATCCTGGTAGAGGGAAGGATCATAGGTTATTTATTCTGGAATTTTAACACGTGAAAACCAGGAAAATATATTCATATATACGTTTTATGGGGACAAGAATAAAAACATAAAAAATATGCAGCAGAGAAAAAAATGTCAATAAATCCCACGGTGATGCAAAACCGCCGCCTCCATCGCACCGCGAGCGCTGGGCTCATGAGCTTGTTCTAAATAAGGGTTCAGCCTTGTTCAACACCTTGTTGCTATTCTCCCAACATCGCCGCGCCACCGTGAGACTTCCCCCGTGAATGTTGGCGCTCGGGTGATCTGCACCTATTATTAGAGAGATGCGTAAAAGGAGTCAGGCTCCTAATGCGTTTTTTCAGCTGAGGTTCTGTTGAGGTTTGGCTGTTAGATTTCCACGTATATTTCATTTGGTTCAGTCAGACGTTAAACTACAGCATATCATTTCTGTGTGTTAGCCCGAAAACACTGCTGCGACCTTCAATGTACATATGTATTTTAATGTCATACTATCCATGTTAATAATAAATAAATGTAAATCACTACAATTCGCCTGCACCTCTTATTTGTGTTTCTGTTTTCTTCTGTCCCCCCGAATGAGCATTTCCCAGTCATTCTGCTTCTAGGAGGAGGTGTTCCACTCCAGCTCCCATTCATGTCCTCTCAGCCTGCTCCTGGAGTGGAGCAGAACCTGCTGCTGCTGCTGCACTGTTACGGGAAACGTACAGCGATGGAGGACAAAGGGGAATATTCACACCGGAGAACACTGACATCGCGCGTTCTCCTCGGAGAACGGCGGGTTTGTCCTCCGTCTGCTCCCCGTGTTCACCTTCTCCTTCTCCTTCGATGCAGGCCTCACAGAAATAGAATTGTGTCTGCGGGTTTCACCGCGTTTGCTCCGGTGACTCAATATTGGCAGCGTTACCTCACTAAAGCTCGGCGCTCTGCTGTAGAAGACACTGGAACTTCCATGACCTGTCCAACCTCCAACTAGCATTAGTCAACTGATCGCCTTATGACCTCCACCAAGGAGGTTATGTGTTCACCCCTGTTTGTCAGCAGGATTATGGAAAAACTATGGAAAAGGATGGGACAAGAAAGAATCAATGGAATTGTGGCACTGATCCGGACAAAGGATTGAATTCACTTTCTTTAACATTGTGAGCTAGGGATATTTTTGGAGGGGGACATTTTTACTGATTTATTTGCAGGGAATAATTGATGATTGACCTTGATCTAAACAATTTTAAAAAATCAGGCACATTCCACGGGCTGCTGTACGAGTGCACTGCTGAATGAGTGTGTGCAATTTGGCGCGTCTTGAATAAATTAAGGGGACTGTTAATCCTGGCTGGAGGTATGCACTCTACCCAGCGTCGTTCAAGTTTACGTTTATATTACCGGGGGGTGTCTTTAAATGAAAAACAACTGCAAGAAACAATCAAAACTTATCACCAAAACACATCAACATTCATTCATATTAATTTGAAAGATGCATAAGAAACAAAATGCTTGAATATTCAAAGTTTTGGTGTGAGGTTTGTTTGTTGGTCTAACTGTGATTTGGCACCACTGATAGCCAAGAGGAAAGTCTTAAATGTTGGGTTTGAACGCTGTTTGTTCACGAGTGTAGACGCTGACTGATGGGCGTGTGTCTCGCTCATCGAGAAGGGAATATTCATTACATTTGGGGATCTTTTCAACAAATACTGTAACTGCCTCCCTGCCGCCTTCCTAAATTGAAACAAGGAAAAAGGCTTCCACCGATTAAGTCGGCTCATTACTCAGTCCACTGAGCAATGTAATTAATTACAGCGTGAACAAGGGATGAGGTTGGAAAAAAAAAAAAATCTTCAAGTTTTAACACTTGACATTAGAAAGTTCTCATTTCTTCCGTTCAGTGTGGAAGTCAGACGATACAGTCTCTGCTACGATGCACGTTTCAGCACCGCGGACAGCGCCATGCATGAACTATGAACACGACGCAGTCGCAGTTCTGCAACAGAGGAATTTGCCAAATGCATCCCCATGAATAAACATGTTCCTGCAGTATAAAAGCCACGGTAACTATTGCCTGAGAAAGACGGAGGAAGACGCTCTTTGAACGGAGACTACGGTTACCGCGCCGCACACGTGCCATCCTGTGAACTACACCTCGTACAGTGCATGAGAACAACTGCTGCTACACAGGCCGCTGAAGGCCACACAGCGAAGAGCGTCAAAGAAACTAAGTGCGTGGATTGAAGCTGATATTTTCATGGTCAAGAATGAGAGTTCAAGCCCAAAACAGGCTTCATGGCTTTAGCGGATTTATTCCCACACTCTCCATCCAGCTACTGGGGAAAACACCCTAGAGCAGCGACGTGTGTGTGCATTAATCTGCCACTGATAAATAGTCGCTAATAAATGCATCATTTACTGCTACTAAGTCTATGGACAATAAAAAAAAATTGGAAACAAACATACAATTCATTTGAGAACAAAGTTTTACTAATCGGTATGTTTCGGGCTGCGAGGGAAACTAGAAGGTATCGAGAGATGACTAGAATATTGTTGGTTTGGGTCTTTCAGAATTTTTTTTGTACCTTTTTGTTGTTGTCGTTATTTTAAAAGTCCCTGACAGTTCACCTGAGAAAAGTTAACTTTGCATGATTCGGTATAATTATCATTTATCTAGATGCTTTTTTTCAGCTTCCTTTTTAGTTAAAGGTCCATAATCACATCATTCATATTGTGCGAGCTGCCAACCACACCTGCTGTTCTGTTTAATTTTGCTTTACTGTAAAATTCTGACAAGCCTTTATACATCTCTGATGAGCGGCTAGAATGTTTCCCGTGAGCGTGTGCGTGCGTGTGTGGGCTGTGAATTTCCATATGAAATAGCAAAGTGTGCAATTTGCCGCACAGCTTCATTTAAGAGCTTTTTTCCACTCAGTAATGGATTTAATGGTGTTGAAAAGTGAATGCAGCTGTTTGTGTGAGATTTTGAGATGCTTCCACCAGTAAATGGCTGAAGGCTATTCATCTTGGCAATATGTGCGTTTCCAGACAGGAGAGGAAAAAAGGTTTTCTTAGGCAGCATTTCGAAATACTTTTTTTTGAAAAATGCCTTCTGTTTTTGTTGTTGTGTCAGATTCACCTGGTCTGTGCAGGAAAGAATCACGTTCTCTCCTATGTTACGTGTCCTACATATATCTTATTCAAAATGGTTTGATCTGGAAAATACTTTGTCGTATAAGACGCTTTTAAAAGTACAATTGAATGGACAATTCCAACGAATATTGGATCAACCTTGGTGCACTAAGAGATGAAGGAACATTGCTGCCAAATGTTTTCTATATCATCAATAACCACGTCCACGTGGTCTGACTCATGACAGTGTCTCAGTTATGTGTGATCTGTTCCTGACGACTGAGAAGTTTCATCAGTTGAAGACTAAAGAGGGAAAAGAACAAAATGTTCTCAAATTCATGAATTATTGATTTTTATTGTAGCCATAGTTGGTTTAATATACGTTTGACGATAAGATGCAAATTGACAAAAAGCTGTTAAAAGTGAGGGTTTAGCTCATTAACTGACTGAATGTTTAACGTTTGTGTCATTCTGGCGGATCAATGAACAATGAACTCGTGGGCAGATTTTAAAGCTGGTTTCATTATTGATATTTTTGGGGGGTTGAATAAAAATGGTAATGAAAATCGAGTGCTTATGCTTATTAATCTAGATAAGCAGAGGGATAAATTTATGTGCGAGCCGGCATGTTTACAACTTATTCAGACTAACATTTGCATAATGAGCGTTTATTGAATTTAAGATTTTGGACATAACCTGAAAAGCTCCCGCGGGCTAAGGACGCATAAAAGACCCATCACTGTCGTCGCATGACCGTCTAGAGAGTTTGTTTACTTTTTAATGGATCTCAAAAATCTTTTAATGTCCTTTCAATCACATCTGAGAGAGAACTTTTGTACGGTATAATCTACGTCCTACATTAAAGATATGAGAAGATGCATCAAGTCACAAATTCCCTGACACTTGTTTTGATGAGTACATACATATTGTACAAAATGTATAATAAAAAAACGTTTCCAAATGCTTTAGAGTTTAAGTACATCTCATTGCAGACATGCAGTATAGAAGGATTTTGCAAAAACAATAAACTATGAAACTATGGTCTTAAAGATTTGCATCTAAAGTCCGCAAGCAGATTGGAGTTATATTAGAAAACTAATGGAAACGTCCAATGAGAGCAGAGCGAATAGCGATTGGTCGGAGCAGTGTACAACACGTACACTGCACCGACCAAGATGAGAACAACTGTGTTCAAACTGTCAACAGAAAACTCAGACGGATAAAAGCACACTTTACCTTTCAAACCTGTCGGTGAACACGCCAGAGACTCGGCATCAGAGGAAACTTGGTGAAATGTTGACACATTTACAAGAAAAAAGAGAAATTCGTCCTGACACGTCCCCAACTGGACCATCTCACATACACTTGCTTTGACTAGTAATACAATGAGACATGTAACACACATAGGCACATCATCATCATACAATAAATAAATCTTGGATTACTGATGGGCTATATTATCGCCCAACGCACCCCTTGCTACTCAAAAACCGGCAGAGAATAGAAACAAGTGCATCTTGGATAAGATACAGTCGTGAAAAACAATGTTTGATGGGCGGATACGAGCAGTGATGGAAAATGTAACATGTAGAACTGCAGCGTGAATGGAATGGAGCCAGAAGGCTCTCGTAACGCTGCGGGGCACTTCCGTCTTCTTCATTAATTATTCCAGCTTTTATCAGTGGCTGGGAGTTGCACACCGCTCTGTGCACGTCCGCAAATAAATATGTAATGGCAGCAATGGTTGGTGGGAGAGAAACAAAAAATTGAGATTCACTGTTCAACACAGAAACTCAATCATTCATGTCTGAACTGTGCATGTATGTGGTGAGCACACTGATTTGATAGGACTGGAGGGCAGGAGGAGGGACAACAGGCGGGAGAGCGATCGCTTTCTATTTTCTTCCTCTGGAAGCGTTTCTTTCAGAGCACAGCAGTTTGGCCCCAAAATTCAGATCAAAGTTCTGTGATGAGGCCAAATGTGGACGTGTTCCACAAAAGCAGTCTGCAGTCGTACAATTGCAGATGTGATTTGCTTCTTTCTGCTCTTTCTCCGCACACATTCCTCTCTTGTCCCCTTTTCTATCGTGTGCTCCCTTTGTTCTTGCTCCGGGGCTCTGTGTCGGCGGCATGAAGAACCATAAAAAGAAATGTAAGCTCTTTGATCTTATCTCCATCTCCAATCCTAACTACCATCCTCTCCTCTCTTGTTTCATCATTCACCTTCCATAATTTGCTCTTTCATCTGTGTTCATGTCTCTCCTTCAGCCCCTCTCAAATTTCTTCGCTCGTCTCTTTCTCTTTCACCTCTGATCTCATCTACTCTTCCTGATCAGTTGCTGTGCCTCCTCGCCCCCCTCACAGTCGCTTCTGTCTGCCATGTATTCTCGGATCAGTCATAACACAACTCCTCTCGTAGACGCGACATTCCTTTTCCCTTAATGTCTGATCTCACATTGTCACCACGTCTTTCCTCTTCACTCTGCCCTCATCCATTTTGGTAATTTATCTATACCATTTCCTAGCTCTTCTCCACTTTGTAATCCCCTGGGTGCCGTCTTATTTTCCCGGAGCTCTAGGGCATTTTTTCCTTTCTTGGTATGTCGCTTCATGAGAAGCATCCTAAGTCGGCAGGAGGAATGTCTGTCGAGGAAAACTGCTTCAAGGAGAGTCATAGAGGTAAATGATCCAGGAAGGAGAGAAAGGAGAGCACATATATCTGTCGGGGCAATCCCCTCTCACCACGTTAAAAGGAAACTAGGCCCATTTTCACCCCGCTTGGTATCATTACAATATCAATATTATACGATGATGAGCGATGTTTAACTTTCCACGTGAGGATACCAGTGAAGAGCTGCTTCGTGCCGGGGGTTAAAGAACAAACAAAAAAAAATCTCGTCCATCACAACTTGGACTTTGTCGGCCTGTAACAGCGTCGTTTAACCTTGTCCTCAGCTGCAGTCATATTTACTATGGCCACCAGGGGTCACCTATCAATAAAACAACGGTGGTCAGTAATAAGCTGCTTGCACACATGACCTAAAGGCCTGCATTTTACAGGAGGACTACCTTGAATACATTCCTCTGCCATGACACCACCAATACATCAGACGATCTTTTCCACTCATTTATAATTTTTAAAAGAATTAAAATATCATCCATTAGCTCTGCCCGCTTACCTTTTATAGCCAGTGACTGTACAGTCGTGCGAATTAAAACAATGATAACAAAATTTAAACTTATTGGTCTTGCATCACAAGTAAACCTGCAAAACTACATCTGCTCATCAATCAACTGTGCTTCAAAAATACGGCCCGTCCTTGAACATATAGCTGCTGACCCCAGTCAGGGGAATACATGCTGTCAATGTGTGAGCGTCCTCACAGGTGCAGAAGTTCAAAATATCAGCATTCCAAATCACCACGGCCGCGTGAATTGCTATGAAAGGGAATGAAATTGAAATGGTGAGTAAAGTTATTTAGATGATTGTTTTCTCCACTGTAGATTGTGGATCAATAATAATTTTTAAAAAAACGGGACATTATTTTGCATTTGCTGCCGAGGGTTTAATGACTGAAGTTTTGTTTTTTTAAACCTTCCACTTAAAGCTGCAGATAAAGGAACATGTTATCAAATCCCCCTGAGGGGCGACACTCCCTTGTATAATTTTCTAATTTACTCACAACAAACACAGTTTGGCTTCCACGCTGCACCCAATTATAAAGCGCTGCACTCTGGACCAAAAGAATACGTTGCTGTGTGGCGTATTTAGGAGACGGAGCCTTACCACGGAATAAATGAGTGTGTTTGCATGTGTCAGTGAAAAGCCCGGACCCTGAAAGTAATTACGGTACGGCCAAATGAACCCGTCAGTCATTCTCTTCCTCTGAAGATATGACATCCGGGCCGAGGCACATTTCCAATTGAGTTTACTTCTTTTTAGAATTCAATCTGCGTTTGTTTTCAAAGCTGCAGACGCTGTCACATCGGATTCATTTCAAATCCTCAGTTAGTCGCTTTGGTTTTCGATCAGATGCGAGGGGTTGCTGCCGTCTAATTTTTATTCAATTTATTGAGCACTTGTGCATTAAATTACAGATGTCGGTACCTGACAGTTTTTGGAGTCGCTACTTTAAAGTGTTCAGGCGGTAAACGTCCTGCTGGTCGTGTCTGTCTCATGCTCAAAGCAAGTAACCACTACACCAAGGAGCTTGTGTTTTCACCCCTGACTGTTCGTTCGTTGGCTGGTTTGTTTGATTTTGTCAGCAGGATTACGCAAAAACTACTTAAGATAAGATGAGATATTCCTTTATTCCTCCCACAACCGGGGAAATTCATATGTCAAAGCAGCAAAGTGGATAGCAGAATATTTTAAAAAAAAAGAGAAAGCAACAGATATGTATGAAAAATTACTTAGCAGATTTTCCCCCGAAACTTCAATCAATCTTCTTCAATATTGCGATGTTGGACGTCTTTAGACATTGTTAGGATTATTTCATGGATTTTAAAGAAGAATCTTGGAGTGTGTGCAGTGTGGTGCACATCACTGGTTTGTTTTTCCCCTGTCTTTCTTTGTCCGTGCGCGGTCAGTAAGTTCGGCGTCGTGCTCCACGTCTCTCCCACTGTGGGACTCGAGATCTCAAACATCGATGAAATCAAGCCGACAAAGACGATGATGCGCACGGTGAGGCTGAAGAGGGACCGGAGCTCACTCAGCTGCAACAGAAACATGGAAACTTGAAAACTGGTGACCTTGTTGGGATGAATAGCAGCAGCCCATATTTCATCGTTGCCGTGTTTGAAGATTCCCGACCATGATGAATGAGTGTCTGATTCTGTAACTGCCACAAGGATGGACTTACTTACTGCTGGCCTTTGACTCGAAAATCCATTAGTACATCAGAAATCATCAGCTTTAGCATGCCACAAAACACTCATGGGATATGTACAGAGACTATAGCCTGTTCAAGGAAAACACCACTGCAGCCACCAATCTTCTTGAGACGACCCGTCCTTGATATGTAGGAAAAGAAAGACAGCCTGAGGATGTTTGATTTGTGTTGTGTTCAAAAAATAAAAAATGAAACAATGCATAATACTGCATGTGTCCTTTGGTTTACAAAATGAAAATTGAATGGAAACAGATTTAGTGAATAAATCTGTAAGGACAAGTGTGTTATGCCAAAAATAAAGAGAACTAGATACAAGAGAAGGTTTCTTTTTGGAAATTGTTCCAACAAGGCAATTGTTCTCAAGCTTGCAAAGAACCTTCGATCCAGATTTAACTCGACTGCACATTTATTAAACAATTAAATTTAGCCAAACAAGTGGGTTACATATCCTAAAAGCTACAGTGTGTAACATTTAGAAGAAGTTATTCACCGAAGTTGAATATATTGTCCATAACTATGTGTTCATATATGTATAATCACCTGCAACAAAGAGCAGATGTTTTCCCGTGAACTTTGAACGAGTTAAATATAGATACATGAGGTGGACCCGACCTCCGTGTGAGTCGCCATGTTTGCTGCGTCGTGTTGAATACCGTTGTTGCACAAAACGCTCCAGAATACGTCGCATTCCATTGAATCTCAGCGCTGCCGGAAATGGAATCAGCGGTGCGCCACCATAAAGTGTCCACTGTCGGTTGCGGTTTGCAAGGTTACCACCAGGTCCCGCCAGAAAACTACAAAACCCAACTTTGCACTGTTGCTTCTAGCAGCAGTAGGTGGAAGCGTTTGTCAGAGCTCCAGGAAAAGGATCAAGCTCTTGCCATACGAGCTTGGTCCTTTTCAACTGGCCTCGTGCTGCTGTTCAACAACCCCAGCGTTTGCTCCTCTTCACTGCAGCTCACACTCGATTCGCTTCCCATCGAGAGGTTTCTAGACACGAGTCAGCTGCTATTCTCAATCGCTCCTCGGACAGAGTAGTAGCACTGTCACATGACATGACATGTTGCGATCCAAACAGTGTTGAACTTTTGGTTCAACATTGCAGTTTAGGGTTAGGGGTGCATGCGTCTGCTTATACTCAACATTGATTGGTCTGTCGAAGGCCATAAAACTTCAGGGTGTTTTCAATTTTGTGGGTAGTAGCTTTGGTTAATTTTGTTGCCACTGTCATATAAAGAAAACATTTTCATTACTACCAGCAACACCGACCTCAGGTGCGGTACTCGGCACAATTTCGAACGCGCAATATGGTTCAAACATTATATGGTCGCAGGCCAAGACTGCAAGCAATGCTGCGGAAAAATTGCAATTGAATATTTTGCCTTCTCTCTCTGTCCCCAGTCTTTGTAAATTGGCCCACTGAAGCGTTCTGATTTCTTTAATGTCATGTAAATAAAAAAAGCTAGATTCTGTAATCACAGAAGGGGAAATGAGACGCCTGATTTCCCCGGGTAGATTTTCTGGAGAATACAGATTTCAGATTCCTCTGCCATTTTCTTTTTTACAGGTAACTGCTTTTCTAATCAACTCTTTGGTGCACATGTGCATGACTTCAGATGGGGAAAGAAGTGGAGCGGAGAGGCTGACTGAAATGAAATTGAGATTGTACAGAGCGACGCATCCTCAAATTGTGAATGAGTCCATCTCAGACTGAAACTAACACAAAGTGTCTCTCAGAAATTAGAACATTTCCAATGCTGAAATTTTGATTTGATTTGGTTTGACCCGTGAGCAGCCTTCAACTGCGTTTCTCTACCAACATAAATACTCCCATTCATTGACCCCTGCTCCCAGAGGAGGTCTGCAGGATGTATTCACGTGTTTACAGTGAAAACATTACTGCAGTGCATGAACACTGTCATGGATTCTCTGGGTAACCTGGTAACTGCATCACTCAGCTGTCATGGTTCTTAGACTCAACCACTCCGTCCACATTTCATCCATGTCCTTAAAATCCAGCCTGATACACTCATCTTTATCTTTGGATCTTAAAAAGAAAATAAGGATTTTAAATTGAGTTCGGCAGCGTGGAAAGATCCTCGGGTAGTTGATGAGGTTGGCTTGAGGTCAGGATTTTGAATGAAACTAAACATTTGTCTCTTCTTTATCCTCTTTGTTTTATGTTGCCACCTCATACCTTTCATCGTACAATTCCATGGCACTTGTAATCCTGCTGTTGTATGATAAAATACAAACAATATCCTATTTGAATTAATTTTTTTGGGAATTATATTTGTTTATGGTCCCAAAAACTGCCTGTTCCGGTGTCATTTGTGATTCCTGGATTGAATGTATTCATTACTCATCTAATTACTTCCTCACATCAAAAGGAAAACTCTTTGACACCCGCACAAGTCTACACTGGCCTCTCTACTTGTGAGTTCCTAGTCGAGTTCTGACAGAATAGGAGATTAGAAGAGGAGATCCAACATGGGGTCACACTGACTTTGTTATCGCACGCGAACACTTCTCTAGGTTTTTCTGTTCTTTCAAAGAAGTTTGGACCCCATAAGAGTCAGAGCACAGGCAGCAGCCACACATGCGCTCCAAAGGGAGGAATGTCAGACACGCACAAAAACAGCCGCCGTTTGAATATTATCCTCTGCTCCGAGTTTAATTTGAACACACACAATTGTGGAGGAAGTACCTGGAACTTTTAACCCACTCCAGAGGCAACTCGTCAGCACGTACATGTTCGCTAGTGAGTCACAACCAATTCATCCAAATCGGCATCCAAATGTTCAAACAAGTCCAGCTGTTGATGTCCAAAAAACTTAAGCAGTCCATCCAGAGCAAGGACGGATTACTGAACACATCGACCCTGTGCCAAAGCCTCTGTGAAAGAAACAATTGAACTGCTTCTTATTTCTGTTTCTTTGTTTGAAAGTCACAGAGCTAGACACAAGGAGATGCAAAATGATCCTAAAGAAACACAAAGCTGCCAAACACAGACACAAAATCAGAAGGGCCCTCAGAGAGAAAGACATACCTTTGCCCTTTTCGACCTTATATAAATATAAAATACAAAATTTCCAGAATCTACCTGTTTATCCAGATCGACTCCTTCCTTGGGTCGTAGCCCATCCCTCCACACAATTTCATGGAGATTCGTTGTGTAGTTCTTGAGAAATCCTGCTGACAGAAGTAAAATAAAAAAATCTGAATTACAAATAATAATATAAAGAGAATAGGGCTAGTTTAGGTTCGACTCTGGGAGCTGATTGAGGATTAATGAAACACACAACACAGAACTGTGGTTACCGGTAATGTATTGAAAACATAAACATTAAGTTTATCAAGGAGAAATTAACAAATAGGGAAAATATATATACACAAATTCTTTCACAGTGCACATTTAATTATTTTTCATCGCTCAGCAATAGACCATCAATGAGTCAATATTCAGTTTATGTAAACAGGCCTAATTACCATGAGCCTTTAATATTGAGATTTCCTCGGGGTAAATGCAAACACCAAATTTCACATCAATGTTCATCATCATGGCTCACCAGTGTTCATCCAAAAGACCCCGTCCACGGCGGCGATTCCAGCGTTGGTGTGAAGCTGCCGATGGCACGGATGGTTGGCGTTTCCTCTGTTAGCGTTGCTAAATTAGCAGTGGTGCTAACCTGCTTCCAGGTGGTCCAGTGAGGCTCCACTCGCCAATCTCCAGAAGCATGACAGGATTCCCAAAATCTCATTTCCAAAGTTGGTTGTGAGTGGAAGGAGTTGTGAGGTTGTGGTTTCCTCTTTTTCCACAGGAAGTGAGGCAGGTGCAAGGTGGAGAACGGTGATTGGCTCAGATGTGGCTCAGGTGTTTTGATTAACAGATTGTCACTATGGTGGGGCAGCCATGAACTATTCCAGAGTGAATATTTTAGTGTTGTACCAGTGTTAGAGTGAGGTCAAATTGTCAAATTGTCATACGAAAGTTTCCTAAATGTTGACGTGACCCAGAAGTATTTGATCAGCAGCCACCATAAGAGCTGTTCGGATTCTCTAAACGCATAGGAAAGGAGCTTCAATGTTTCCTTTCCTATCTCCTTTAGCATCGGTTACACTGGCGCTTCCTTTGTGAGAGTAAGGAGATATAGACGGCCCCACAATTCATTGCGGCGGGGATTTTTAACTTGACGCGCCATGCACGGACGTGAACGATTCAATCCGAAAGTATAAAGAGAAGAAGAAGAGTATGAATATGACCCAGAAGAGACGAACATCATGTCAGTTACTGTTACATATGAATCATTTACATCTGATGGTAAAACACTGAAACACGCTGATGGAGCCGCTGAGTTTTTTGTAGTTCATCTTCGGGAAATTTGTTGTTCCACCACGGCAGACGCACGTCAACGACAAGGCCGCCGTCGCGTGATGACGTAGTTTAGTGAAGGCCGAGTCGGATTCTCTGAGAAGCGCTGTCGGCTTTTTCCAAGTCCTATGAATCCTCTTTTCCACCTTTCCTTGACTTCATGACGTTGTCCACTGAGGTCAAGGAGTAGTAGATAGGGAGGACAATTCGACCTCACCCTCACACTAGCTCTTTTGGTTGTAGCTAGTCGCTGTATCTAAACAGCTGCTATATTGCAATGATGAGTCTCATGGCCATTCATGATGAAATGTTAGCTAACGATAAAGCTGGATACGGAGTCACTTTGATTTCTAAGCTAGTGTGTGATATAATCTCCCAACGTCCTAGTGACTTCCTTTAGCAGTTAAGCTTTAACTACTTTCTATCGAAGATAACAGACCTAAAACTGCAGGTAGCTTCTAATAAACACATTCTCAGAAAAGCTGCTCTGCCTGCCAAGGACCAAACTACAGACAGAGTTAGAGAGCTAGATTTTTTTTTTCTTCAGCAGGTGGTGGAGACCAAACCAGAGGTAAAACAAAATAGAGAGTGGCTATCAAATTGACCAAAATCATATTCTGTTTCTGCTGGATTTGTCCTCTGCGGGTGTTTGGTAACTTGTTAGCTGCACACAGACAATGGTGTTGTATGGTAAATCCAAACAGTTCTTTTCAAATAACTATATCAGGGCCGGAAAAAAAACTTCTTTCATTTCCCCTTGAAAAAAGATTGCAATTTATTGCACAGGGTTTAGAAATCTTTGGATGCAATCGACTCCACGTTTAATATCAGTGATACGCTTCCCTCTATAAGTTGCATGAAGAAATTGTACCTTTTAAAAAAAACAAACATCTACATTTGGAGCCAGACTGCTGAGAGTTCTGGTCTGTTCTGCTTCAATCCTCCTTCACAGTCTCTGAGTTCAGCGCATCATCTCTGTGCTCTGAGGTCATCACACATCACAAAGGAGGCGGCTTCTCACTCTCCTTTTTCTTTTCACAGCAGACATTGTGACATGTCACAGTGGGAAAAGAAAAAGGTGTAACTAACGAAATGCATGTCGGCTGAGTTCCATTTAGCTGGTTAATGGTGTTGTGCACACTGGTTCCCCGTCGCACTGTCACGACTCGCTGACACTATAGAACAGACCAATTGTCCAATGTCCTCAGTCAAACGTGGGCTTTTCCTGTTGTGACATGTCTGTGAAAAAGGCCTATACAGTATGTCATAAATACAGGTTATAGATGAACCAAACCTCAAACGCACGCTCGAGTGCAGTGAATTCAAAGTGTCGCCGCCCGCTACATGACTTTTCCGCGGCACGGACGTATATCACTAACGCAGCTGCAGGAGATTGTCTGGTTTGGACTCGTTCACAAAAGCAGGAACATTTCCAGAACACTCAGCGGCTGATGTATCCATCCCTGTGAGGCCTCTGTCAGTTAACACAAAAGCTCTGGTAGCTGCCGACTTTTTTTTCTTCATGTCAATCTAAAGAAAAACACAGTCATTAGCGAATAACGTCTCATGCAACAGCCCGTACGGCTGCATTAATCACTGTTTGTCACTGTCGTCGTGGCAATTATTCTTTAGTCTTTTTCTCCTGGCTCCGGAAAGAGATGATTTCCCCCTTTTCTTCGTGCAGCCTATGACAGCTCTGACTGTCTCGTTTTGTTTTTCGACGCAACACTCGACCCATTAAAATCCCCCAAACGATCAGAGGTGTCAGCTGCAATTCACTGCTCTGACGCCAACTTAGCACAATTAGTCGTTGGCATTGAAATGAAAAAGGCCAAAGCATTGAAGGGTGGTGATCCTCAGCGCCATGCAAATCACAAAATGACAAATAATGAGATTGACAATGATGACAATGAAACACAATGACTTGTGCTGGTGTTGGTTAAATCCTGGTCCAATGGTCTTTAAATAATGACTCACACACACACACACACGATCATTTCTTGCTCTGGAATTTTTACTCTCACATTTTCTTTTGCCAAGTGGCTGCTCATTGTGGGGACTGTTGGGTTTTTCTCTGTAATATTTGTAAGGTCTCGACCTGACTATGTGAAAGTGCCTTGAGATAATGTACGTTGTGATTTTAATAGTTTATTTGGGTTTCTCTACCCTCTGAACCGTGATAAGGATTCTCAATTTTGAACCTGAACGTCCGTTAATAGGTTTCCTCCACTCACCGAAATCTACTTACAATTACCGGTTACACTTTGTATCCCTGCTCTCTCCCCTCTCGTCCGTCGACAATGTTGTTCTTGATTCATATTACTCTTAATTGATGATGGTGTTTACTGCTTGGTTAGTGGCCATCGCTTGAAGATACAATGACGCCACTGTAAAGAGTGTTAGAATTCTCACTAAGCTTTCGGACAGCGCTGCGAAATGCGCGAGCTCGCTCACTATATAGTGAGTGGCTAGTGATTTTTTTTACGGAACACAGCGTGAGTGTGATTGTGCAGACAGACCTGCTGGAGTCAAGAGCAGATCCACTCCTCTCACATCAGGGACACTGGCAGCCGGGATTACACCTGCTCTGCCCCGGCCCCTGTCTCCAGCCTGTCTCCGACCTGTGTGACCTGTCTGACTCCGACACTGCTCCCAATTCATCCTCTCTGTGCCTGTTCGACCCCGGCTCAACACCCATTCCTTCAACCCCGGCAATAAATATCCTTCTGTGCCGCCGCAGTCTCCTCGCCTCCGTGTGTGTGGCACTTGAGTTTACCGGCCCGACATTGATCGCCGAGAATGCGTGGACAAATTTAACCATATTCTGAATTTGGGAGCAATTACACATTTAAGAACAGATCACTTTTGTTTTAGTGACGACTCCACATGTATTTGTATCCGTATTTTCCCTTCAGCAGTCTTTGACGGACCTTGTCCAGTTACTTTTCACTTTTATTACTTACTATTTTATTTGTTAAACTTTAAAAAAATTATCTATTCATCTATCTTCTCAATACTTCTTTCTTGTAGCATTTAGATTGTCGATTATAACATTTGTGATATCACGTGCCCAGCACTTTTGGATATGCATGACACTAGTGGCCTTGGTTTCCTGGGCGATCTATAAGGCAGCTGCAGCGCCACTAACCTGTCACATTCAGTGTCTGTCCAATGTGAAGAAGTGGGAAAATATGTGCCCTCTGCTCACAGAGCTCAAGCTCCATCACGGAGAGGGTACAATTGTTGTGATGCAGATGATTGACTGAATAATTCATGGCTGATTAGTGCCAATCGGCCGATCGGTAGTGTAGTCCGTCGCCTCCAGAGGCGATGGTGGGCACCACGGCAACGCTTTTACTGTAATTGGCTCTAATGAAAGAATCACTGGCACCAACCACTTCTGCCCAGGTGTTGGTGGATGATGAGATGGGACAAACTGGTGTCGGTGTTTATTTATCCGCGGCCCCTCGTTATTGTGACGGTGATGTAGCTAATCTTCTTTTTTCTTTTTTTTTGTTGCCCTACGAATTTTTCAAGTCTGTTTTCCAGATCCCACACGCCAACATTGGATGACTTTAGCACCAAACTGCGAATCGCGCCATGGTGACGACCAAGTGCCAACTTGTTTTTGCCAACTGAGATCCACAATTAATGAGCCAAGACGCGACAGTGATAGCAGGTGTCGCACACACGGACCATTACACAGCGAAGATATGTAACAGGTGACGAGGAAGCACAGAAGGTGATGAAGAGATTCCAACCAGAACAGGATATTGCCGACAGAGCATATTAAACAGGGAGCAGATCAAGAAGTTAATCAACAGCCAGTGAGCAACGGCCGACGGCACAGTGAAGAATCAGTGGTCAAAGCAATAATGAACTCCGTACTAACTTGAATTAACTGACTCAGTCCCGAGTGTTTTCCCATACATGGATTTTCGATATTGACCACCACTTGTTGGTTTTCTTCGGGGGGGAGGACTTAGGTGTCCACATCGGATCAGATCACCTTTATTTCCAGGTAGAGGGAACGAGCCGAGGTCTTCTTCTTGTGTGTTTATCCGCCTGTTCAAGTTCATGTAATTAACAGAGCTGTTAACATCGCGAGCGTGTATGTAATTACACCGTGTTTTGATCTGCAGTCCTCTGCTCGCTGCTCAATGCGGTCACGACCCGGCTCTTAATTGGGCCGTGACAAAAGAAGGCAATTGCACACATGCATTCGCACAAATGGAATCAGAATACATTAAGTTAAATGTATGCAAAAAGGTCAACCTGTAGTGTTAGTGGGCGGCGGTACGAAAAAGGGTCGCGCGGTGTGCTGTAAAACAAAGAGAGGTACGTCTCAATCAGGAGAGACGAGTGAATGAAGAATGATTATTTATTACAGATGTAACAGATTATATTTGATAAGAGAAGTCCTGATAGCCTTTGGCGATTAGACTCAATGGGGAGATATTGTGATCGAGGGCGTCGGCCCCCCCATGGCGTCCAGACACTGGTGGTTGATGACTTGCAGGATGAAGAGATAAGACTTTATTCATCCCACGCAGCGGGAACTCACTTGTAACAGCAGCAGCAAGAGTCAAAGGCGTCAGGGGAGAGGTAGAATATCAAAATATCTAATAAAAAATAGAAAATGATCCCAGATGAATAATTCAAATGCCCGCGGTCTGATTGAGTTCAGCGGAATCACATGAAGAGGCGACGCCGAAAAAGGAAATTCACAATTTCATTTTGTCTGGAGAGCTGCCGGGGGCTGAGGCGCCACATGCAGCCGCTCAGCCCGCTCGTGCCGACTCTGTCGGGGAACACGGAGGAACATCTGTTGTTTCCCGAGCTACTGGCGTAGCGGAGGCCGAGCCTAAATAATGGAGGGAAAGGGAGGCTGCTGCGGAAGGCCAATAGTCAGTGCACCATCTCTGAAGTTCTTCCAATCTGTGCATCGGCAATCAGCACTCTCCAAACAAATTCCCAATTCAAAATGGCTTAATTAAAACTACAGCTCATATTCAATGTGAGCGTTGGGGGATATGGAGGGAGAGAAAGAGAGAGTTGAGAAATGATGTCAATAAATATGATCCCACTTTGCTCGGGCCAAACAACAGTTATCTAATTACAAAACGCGAACCGAAATGAATGTGTTTTTGTAGGCGTGAGTGTCAAAAAAACACTAATTTGAACACGTGTGCAGATCTGAAAATTACAAAGTCTTCATAATCACAACCTGTTAGAGGCTCTTAAAGTGAAGCACCTCCAAATTAGATGAGGGGGTTATTGGAGGCGAAGTAATCACAGCTCAGTGTGTGTGTGTGTGCGTGTGTGTGTGTGTGTGTGTCTGTTTTCCAACATCGGTAATCAGCTCGTGAACCGACAGCCAGGCTTCTCACCCGAGAGCCTGCAGCTCGGCAGCCTGTTAGCCACCGTGCAGTACAGGGACGCGTGGGTCAACCAGCAGCGTGGGTTGAGCCGGGTCAGGTCAGGTCAGGTCAGGACAGGTCACGTCGGGTCGGGTCAGGGTCAGGGTCAGGGTCAGCTTCCTGGCTATTCCCTCGGTAGTGTTTTGCAGTGCCTGCAATCGGCCGATGTGCGTTGGGTCACCAAGTGTGTCAGCACGTTTTAATGAGCCTCACTCTTGAGGGCAGGAGACCTCACATCCTCCGCGCGGGTCCTGGTGCCGATGTGCTTTAATGAGTCCCTCCCTGAGGGGGAGACAAAAAAACCCCCAAAAAACGGAGGAAGTCAGTAATTCTCCACCAACTTTCATCACACTACCTAATTCCAGCTCCTTTCGACCTGCATTTTATCTTCTCTCAACCCATTTGTCTATTCCTGCTCTCCTTCCCCCTCGCTTCCTCATCTTCTTCATCTTCTTCTTTTCTTTTTTATCCTGATGTCTCCTCTGACTCTTCCCCGGTCGCATTCTGTCTCATCTTCAGCGTTGTGCACTCCCTCTCATCCTCCCATGGAAAAAGAACCCCTGACAACATCCTCATTGTTTTGCATATGACACTTTTTGGTAAAACAATAATGGCATGCAGACTGTTAAATACGTATGAACACCTCTTCTACCCTCTCGACTCCCCGCGTCCGTGTGAGAGAGCGACCACTGTTGAGAGGAAATAATGACGAGGATGGGGACGTGTTCGAAAGCAGCGAGTGGTGGAAGGAGATGAGTGGGCTTTTTTAGCTTCTGCGTGCAAATTTATACCAATATCCTACCTGATTCAATGTGATACCGCAAATGATATGTTTCAGAATCCTTTCACCAATGCTTTTCATAACAGGCCAGATTTTTTTTCTCCCGTGCCAGTTTGTTTGATGTTCTCTGTGGTCTGGCACGCAGTCACTTTCAAAAACTGTCCAGGAAGGCTTGGTGCATTTTCTCAGTGATTAGTCAAGATCATACAGTTTGGATGACACTCCTCTGACGACGCCTTTCTGCAGAAGGGTTTCATCGTTTCTTTTCTTCTTTTTTTTTAATCCATGCACTTAAGTGACTCAGTCCATTGAGTCCATGTGGTCTCAGACCAGCAAAACACTTTTGCATCCCTGCCATTGGGTGTTCGCTTTTTTTTTTTCTTTTTTTTTTGAGAACCTGAAATACACTGAAGGCCCAAGTCTGTTGGGTCTCTGTCCCATCAGTGTCGGTACGTCCGATGAGCCTCACTCATGTAGCGTAAGAGACCTCAGATATACTCGGAGCGCATCCTGGTGCTGTTGTGTTTCAATGAGCCCCTCGATGACGATGAGGCTACGGTGTGTGACTACGTATGTCTTTCTCCCCCTTGCTGAAAATGTCAGGACTTCTCTTCATCTTGGCTTTCTGAGTTTATCTCACAGGGGCACAACATAACCAGAGTGAGCTGTATAGCTAATTTTTATCCGCTCGCTGCCTTATTCCACTTCCTTAGACCGGCATTTAAAGTCTCTGTCGACTTTTAGAAAGTTTGATCCACCGTTCATCCTCTGCCCCCGCCCTCTCTCCCCCTCCTCTTCTTTCATCCTCCTGACTCCACTGACTCTTTCCGGCTGATTGTGGTTCTGTGATTAATCCCAGCGACAACAAAAATAAACCAGATGGCCCAGTGTGATGTGACTCACTCACAGTCTTCCTCTCTCTCTTCACCACTGGAGTTTCTCTAAGACTGACTTTCTTTCTTTCTTACATCCTTCCTTGCTGCCCCCCTTATTTCTCTCTCACCACTTCGGTGTCTGATCCCACTCTTTCAAATCACCTCGGATGCTCCATCCACCTCCACCCTCATCTGTCTCTCTGGTCTTTCTTTCCCCTCGGCTCACTCTCTGTCCCCTCCTCTCACCCTCTGAAACTCTTGTTTAAGCTTCTGTCTACCCTTCTCCTCCTCCCAATTTCATCCTTCCATCTCTCCTGTCCCCCCCCCCCCCAAGTCCTCACGGTTCACACCTCCCTCCCTGCTGCACCCAGTGTTCTTTGAGATTTTGTCTTGGTGAAAGAAACTCACATCATGTTAATTTAACACTCTCTTCTCCTTCTCTTCCCGCCTCCTTGTTCCCTGTGGTTGATTTCTTTCCCCTCATTGGTTTCAACATGTTCCCCTCAGCAGGGGAGAAAACTCGGGAGCATCTTTCATGTCGGTTTTCTGTGTTTGCGTGAAACGTAGAGACTCACTGCAACACACAAACTCTCCTCTCATCCCTGGTTCTGTCAAATCTGCCATTCAGACCTGGAATTGACAATCTGATCTGAGGACAGCTATAAGTTCGCCAGCTGGCATTAGTATGCGTCCTGAATTTGTCTCCAGTGGCCACTCGTGATCGGATCTCACTTCCCCCGCTCTATAAGCAAATAAACGCGGCATCATTTTTATTCCTGACGACCAAAAACACACAGCTCTGATGTATTATCCCCTTGTCAAAGGTATTAAGCCAACAATGGCAGCTCACATTTCCAGCAACCACTCAGCCGGAATCAGTCTCATCCCTCAGCCCCAGTCGCCCTGAATGAATCAAATTCAACGGTTTGCAACTGTGTCCATCTTTTATGCAAACCAGTTGCATTACCTTTTTGCGGTTGCTTGAAGCAGCTATTTTCTCTCAAGCTGCAGTGAGCGAGCGTCTGTTTTAGCGGCGTAGGAAACAAGTGCATTTTCATCACGAGTTCCCTCCGAATTCTACTCAATCTTGTCCGTCCAGATCCGTCCTTGGCTGGGAGTCATGCAATTTCCCCGTCGTCCGTCAGCTGTCGCTTTTGTGTCTGCGACGAAAACCCAGATTTGTTTTACCAAGCTCCGTAAATTCGAAACCCCCCCAAAAATGCAACCACGCAACACCGCGGGCGCAGGTTGTGAACGTCACTCGTCGACACCTTGAGAGCCGCGCTGCAACGCCACTGTTTTGGCGCAGTGGTTGGTGCATCGGACTCCCACACCCGCGGCCCGGCCAGAGCGGGAAAAATCCCAGCAACAACCGAGCGAGAAACAAGCTCCCTCCCGAGTCACTTGCTGCCCCTGAAGGCTTGATTGAATTGAGCGTTGCAGTTTGGCCTCTGCTGAGAGCCATTCTAGCGCCTGCTGTTTCCCCTTCAGTTTCCTGTGAATGCACGTTTAGGAGCTGGAGTTCCTTAAGTCTCAGCGTCAGCGTGAATTCTTTGGCTCAAGTCGAAGCATTTTAACTCGGACCCGCACCAGCCGGGACAAATTCACATTTTTTTCCCATTAACTCTGTACGCACCACCTCCAGAAATTGCTCAGTGTTTGATCTGAACACACCTATGATCTTGGACATCAAAGAGAGAGCAGCATGCGATCAGCCGTGGACCCATATTCATCCCCTGCGGTTAGGCAAACATGTCGCATGGCCGCAACTTCTTTCATCAGCCCTTGGTCGCCCCCCCCGCGCTGTAAGAGAAGCTGCTAATGACAAAGACAACGGGACTTTTACTCCTGCACCACCCATGTATCACAGACAGCGTTGGCGGTTTCGACGACCGGTTCCCATTGCTGACCAGATGGCGTATTCCAGCTGTTTGACTTCTTTATCACAGTACAAACGGATTGCTTCCGTGTCCCTGAATACAGACGTCATGCTACATTCATTACAACTCACAGTTTGAGTCCACTCCCAGGATTTAAAGTTTGTATTATTGGAATAAAAAATAAAAAAATCAAAAAAAAGAGGGTTAGGGATGAAATTAATTGATCTCTGAGGGAATACTCATGCAGCAGAAGTGAATATGCACAGACCTCGAGACTCGTTTCAGCTCTCGCTGTGCAGAGAAACACCAGACAGAAGTGCTAATGTTGTTTCTCAACGCCGTTGTTGCGCGGGCGAGTTCGGCAAAGTGGACGAGGTTGAAGGACGCCGGGAACGAATCATAAATTGAAAATGAGCTCGGGGGGGGGGGGGGGGGGGGGGGGGGGGGGGGGGAGGGGGGGTTCTTTGTTTGCCTCCCATAATGATCCCAAGAAGTTTTACTAAAGGGCACAGACTTTCTTCAAGAGGCCCTTGATCCTTTTGACATTTTTAAAATCTTCAGGAAACAACCCAGTGTTTCTTCAACAACCTCTCCGGAAGTCTTTTTATTCCTTACTTTTCCACAGTCCTAGTATTTGATCTATCTGATCTTATTTTTCCTCTCTGTTCTCTTACAACCTCTCTTACAACCATTAAGTGTAAGAATTGAATAGAAAAAAATTAACATTTCTCTGGCCGCTGGAGAAAATCTTTAGGCCACTTTTGGAGCCATACTCTCTTTATCCAAGAGGAGGAGGCTGAAAGTCGCCGTGCAAAGGCCGGGAGTCGATATTTGAAATCCTACCAGTTATCCACCCTAAGATTCAGATCTTTGACAACGGGATTCAAAACATTGACAGCAACGATTATGGTATCGATTCAATAAATGCACAAAAGAATAAAAGCATCGCGGTTTCGCCAGTGAGGATATAGCACAGTTTCCTTCAAATAAAACAACACACATCGCGTTCTGCACTCAGCTTCACAATTCACATTCCGCTGTGTCGTGAAATGGAGGCGACTTCATGTGTGTGTGTGTGTGTGTGTGTGTGCAAATTGGCTGGAATCAATAATCATGTCCTCCGTCTTTGTTGTGTTTGAAGGTTGGACCCTCCTCACGCCACCCGACAGAGTCGTCGTGTCAGGATTATAGATTTCCGCCGCTTTCTGGGTCACTCATTGTTTGCAGGTCGGTTGGTTGGTGTGTTTTGTCCCTGTTCTGCTCGTCTCCTTGACAGTGTGTGCTGCTGGCTGGGCGTTTCCCTCCAGGCACCTGACTCTCCTCCGGCGATCATCCACTCACTTACCAGCAGTTCCCTGAGCACCAGTCCGATCGCCACTTTCTCTCCTGATCGTCGACTCACCACCTGCAAAAAACGACTTTAGGTTTGGTTGTCGGTGTGTGTGTTGTGTTTTTGTACACTGTTTATCTATACGTAGTTTTTGCTTGACCGTAGTTCGTGTTCTCTTGCCGCGTTCTGCACTTCTGAGTCCAACGTTCCGTGATTCCTCACACGTCGATGTCCGGGCGGTGGCTGGTCACACTTGTCCTGTAGCGCATGAATAAAAGGGGAAAGAAGCACGTGTCTGTGTGGGAGGCCAGTGGATGAGCAAACTTGTTCAGACAGAAGTCTAAACACCTCTAATCAAAAAGTAAAGAATTCAATCCACAAGACTGTTATCAAAGATAAGATATTATAAAAAAAACACCTAACCTAACAACCAACACGAGAATAAATATGGCAAGAAAAAACAAACTATGAAATAATAAATGGACGATGGTTCTACTGCGTCTGTGTGAGTAATTTATTAGTGGAACCTGGTTCTACATGATCCTTTAGTTAAATAACCAAGTGCTTTGGTATGATAACAACCAACCTACATATTCTACAGACAAGTAAAGCCGTTAAAGTTATTCATTTAAAGAAATATTAATATATGTTTTGAATTCTCTAGCAACCGATGTGTGATACATTTTCAGCAAAGATTTAGCTCATCTTTTAGAAACACGTCGCAGTGAACGAGAGCAGTGTGTGTGAGTGTGTGTGTGTGTGTGTGTGTGTGTGTGTGTGTGTGTGAGAGAGAGAGAGCAGCTTCATCTGGGTTATTGTAAATTCTTAATGATGTTTGCATGAAATATGCTCTAGTGAATAATGTGCACTGCGATCATTAAGTCAAGATCTACAGGATCATATCCGGCCAAAGTCTGTGGCAAACTTTTCTAAGAGCATTAGATTGTGTTTGACATGGAAATGTGAATCATAAGTATCTATTTAGATGTTAATATATTCACTTTACGTCCAGGGAAGTGCTTTAATTGGAATACAGTGAGGGCAATAACAGTAGCCCATGGAAATACAGAGGGGGGGTTTAAAAAAAATATGCAGATATCCCAATAGTAATAAAAAGATATTTTACAGAAATATATCCAGTAAGTAATTAGGAATTCATGGACACGTAGAAAAGTAAAGTGTCCCTGCGTTTCTACCACTAAGACCATTTTTCCTTCTGTCTTTACCTCCAGAATGTTTTGTGTAAAGCAGATGTGGGCTTTCTGCTGCTCATACTGATATGTAATAACACAGCAGAGAAGACATCTACACATACATTTAATATATTAATCAAATTGCACATGTTACAGTAAAAACACAAGATGAAAGAATTAATATTTGTGAAGCAATGTTTAAATGAAGTCACAAAGGAGCGATAAAGTTCGAATCCTCAAACGAGAGCCTTCAGCTGTGACTAATAGATCTATGAATATTAATTGCGGTGACCTTCAAAAAAAAAGTTCTCCAGTAATGTTTCAGGCTTAATTAACGCGTTGATGGTCATGGCTTGGTCTGTGGACGGAGACGAATCCCTCACCAGAGTGGACACACGACAATAATTAGACTGTTACTCACATGTTCACGTGTTGGAAATTATGGTTATACAGTAGCCACACACATATTACCCACTTTTTCTTTACATTGAGCTGTTCATTTATTACCTTCGCCGAGGAGGTTATGTCTTTGATCCTGTCCATTTGTTTGGTTGGTTGGTTTGATTGTCAGTAGCAGGATTATGAAAAAAATAACTAAGTGGAAGGATGGAACATGGGCCACCAAATGTTGGCTCGGATCTGGACAACAGGGAGGATTCAGGAATCTTCTTTCACTTTCTTTTCGGCTGTTTATTCCTATTTTACCAAATTTCCCCCAGGGAATAATGCATTGGATAATGTTGAAAAAAATCATCAGTATACAGTATCTGGGGGACTGGATATTAACAATAATTTCCAGGAGAGAGAAAACTGGACAGAGCTCAGAGAAAATTATAGGATAAAAGGGAAAAACATGTAAGGAATCAATCTCCCATAATTGACAACTGCCACCACGCATTGTTAGTGTGATTAAATGGTCAATGTCCAGGTAATAATGGACGACACTGTCGGTGTGTGAACCTCATCCTGATGTCCCGCTTTGTGTGAATGAAAGGGGGTCAAAGGTCACCGAGCATTTTAACAACAAAAGGGCGGAATGGTTTCATTCTCTGCTAAACCACAAAGCTACACCGAAATTATTCAATTGTGATTTGTTTTGAAAAGACAAATCGTGGGTTATTATCCGTCTCCCGCAGTTAATTTATCCGTCCATGTGTTTTGACACGTGTTGCTACAACATCATGCCTTATCTTTATTTTTTATTTCATTCATCTTTTATTTAGCCAGGAAGATTGCCATCGGCCATTGAGATACAAAATCTTTTAATGAGTCGAGGACAAGACGGCAGCACAACCACATATATATATATAACATTAAAACACACAATACATAAAAGATATATAAGGCAAATAGTTAAAGAAGAAAGGCACACAGGCCATACAAGTGATTTAAATCAAGGATTATGTAATTCAGCAACATGTTTAAGGCAGTTTGTAAAAATAATCACAAACATCCTACGGTAAAGCCTCTGACTTTGTGTCTTGAGACACTGATGTTGATTCAGTATTTTCTATTCGAACAACATTAATTACTGACCTACAGCCGTGCGTTCACGTTTGGAAAACCCTCAAAGAGTTGACATGTTTTATAACATTATTTGGGGGGGGAAAGGTTTTTATTTTTCCATGGTTACAGTTCCCTTCCTTTCGTCTATTTATTTTTATCATTTACAAATCAGTGCATTCCCCAATGAGTTAACACAATGTGAATCTGCTCCAAAGGACATGACAAGAATTCACAAAAACAACCGAGCGTGATTCATACTAATTCATAATCGCATTTTACTGTTGCTTTGCCTGTAAGTGATTTCAATGAGGTCTCAACAGCGGCTATTGGACTACAGGGAGTGTGGGGGGCGGAATTGTACAAGTGCTCGAAGTTATTGTCCATTAACTAAAAAAAGAAAAGTTACTTTTATCTTAAATCTGCAGCTTTCACAAACCAGTTGTGTCTTTCCTTGGTTTGCTTATTGTTGGTTTCTCTGTACATGCTTCTATCAGTTTTTGTTAGCATTTCTGCATTTGCATTTCACATGGATTACGGATGCACATTCAACCATGGAAAATCAATGTAACATTTTAGTGCAGGGTCTAGATCATTTTCCAGGTCGATTGGGTGCGAGGTTTGGGGAATAATTTATATGATGTGCTCATGTTTACAGAAAGGCCTTTAATATTAAGTGAATTACTATTGCGACAAAACTGATAATAGATGAAACGTATAACAGGGTCTCTCTCCAAATAAATCAGGAGCAGGTCAATTGACCAGACGATAATCCGTTCAGTCATGCCCTCGTGTGTCTCGGCTGCTGGGGGACACACAGACGGGATGAGACAGGAAAGAGCACGATTAGGGACGACTGCCAACGTTCAGCCAAGACAAGTAAGATGGAGGGAAAAAGACAAAAGTTTGCCATGGTAGAGGTCAGCTTTGCAGTTTTGATTTGAATTATGTAAGTGTGTGTGTGGGAACGCTAGAAAAATGTCAGGCACAAAAAATCACCCACACACACACACACACACACACACACAGTCACTGGGTTTGAATCAGAAGACATACATGGTCCCATTTCGACCACTCAGATTTTGTCACTGCTGCCTGTTTTGACATCTCTTCTCCATCACCCATCATCCAGCAGACGGGGGGTTGTGCAAAAAAAAAAAAAAAGGGAAAAGGAACGAGGGATGGAGCCGGATGATGGCGAGAGAGACTCAGTGTATCGGGAGGAGATGAAAGGAGGGAGGCGACAAGCAGCACTAATGGGTTGAAGTGCCGGCTTATGTGGTGACTCAGTGGGCAGAGTAGCTGCGTCCCACCGGAGCACAGATGAACCAGAGTCATTGCCGGAGGGGCAACAGGAGAGCTGTTCAAATCTAAAATTGTGTAAACCTGCACTGCTCCGGGACGTTAAATGGGAATATGATAATAATCGATCCTTCTCGCAGTTCAAAGTGTCCTGTTAACAGTTTCATAGAATCGTCTGTGTGCCGGGCCACTTGAGCCAGTTGCCGTAGCGGTTAGGTTGATCAAACATGTATTTTAGTTATTTCAGTTCATCTGAAGCAAATGATGGCGCTTCAGCTGCTGGACGTTTGTCAAACCAAGAGGGTTGTATCTTTCCAAGTCTTCTATAGATGAGATAACCTCCGTGAACTGTGCGCCTTGTTGCATGTACTCAGCAAAAGGCGGTTTCTGAATCCTTCTAGTCGAGGACGGTGAAAAGTTCACGGGTGTTTAAAGGGCAACGGACGCAGGTGGGATATACGCTGTTTTGGAACGGACATGTACGTAGACGGGCTCGAGCCTGATCGTTAGATGGGAAATGAAACGCTCCGATTCTGGATTTGGAGAGACCAATTGAGAAACGAATCAGAATGAGTAGATCCGAATAAAATTTTGACTTATTGTTAGCAGGATGAACAGACTTTGTCGGTTTGACCCCCGGTAGGAAGTAGAACACCGTGGAGGCGGTCCAATGAAGTAGGTGCCCACAGCCAAGACACTGGTGGTGCTGAAGAGAAATGGAGCACGAATCTGGGACCGTTCAATGGTACGTGACATGACCAGGCATCAAGAGTCGCATGTGATGCGAAACCAGCGAAACCTTTGTGTCAGATCGTTTATTTGTTATTTCGGTCTCATACGTTGCCAAATTTGACATTTGATGGAATGATTTTCCGACGGCCGGACATGAGGCCCTGAAGTGTGAAGTCCTTCTTTCGCACTCGTCGGTGCCAATCATCAGGTTCCCCGGACTGGTACACCCTTCCTCCTGAAGGACACGGTCAACCTGCAACAGGCAAAGAACAACACACGAAGAGAGGCTGACGATTGAAAGACAATCGAGCACAGCATGTCTAGCGCGGCGAACGTGTTGCCAAGCGGCGCCGGGCAGATCGTACGGGGAGGGAGGCTGGGACTGAGGAGATAACCGAGGGAGGGAGATGGCGGAGGAGAAGAAGAAAGAAAAGAGATAAAGCTGGATGCTTGTCAGGAAAAGGGATGATTGATTAAAGAGCGAGGGGACGGAGAGGCCCTGACGGAGAGGGGCTTAACAGACGGAACAAGGAAGCAGAAAAGGACAGACTCCAAACTAAAGCTTTTCAGCGAGTAATGACGAATTAAAAAAGGGCCGTTTGCTAATGTGTAATGTCCCTTTTTTTTAATGAACCAATAAGCCGAGGCAGAGGGCAAAGGAGCCCATTAGAGAAGCAGAGGCAGCGGTGAATCAATGAAGAGAGCGTTGGCTTTAATGGGGCTAAATAGTTTTTTAACAACAGTGGATACGGAGACAAAGGTCAAGTTCGACACAAACACACACACACACACACACACACACACACACGCGCGCGCGCGAGCCCGAGCGCAGGTGCTGTATCACTTTCACCCAGAGGTGTTTGCGAGTCGGTTCATCACCATAAATGTTTTAACGCTCTCTTCTTTCCTCCCCGGCGACAGGACCAACAGGCTGCTCTTTAGAGGCGTCTGCGGTTCTGCGTTGAAAGCAGCATCTGTTCGGTCGCTCCATAAAAGATAACCCCCCCCTTGCAGTTCAAACTATTATCTCCCATACAAGGAGGCGCACTTCCCCCGGCATGGTGCGCCATATCGCACCGCTCTCCTCTTCTTCCTGGGGGGCGGGGGGGAAGCAGAGTTCTGTGTTTAACAACCAGCTGTTTGGTTGTGTTAGTGGCGATGGCTGGAGCGAATCAGCAGGCTGCTATCTGCCCGAGGAGACGGGGTTATAACCAGATTAACACGTTTCCCTGTCTGGGCTTTCAGCTCGAGCGGAGAGAGTGGATGTTTTAAGGCTGGTAATGGCGCTGTACTCAGAGGAGTCAACTGGGCTATGAACGTGATATCGTGCAATACACGAAGGCTGCCCCTCCAGAGTTTGGTTCGCCCACCAACCAGAGGGTCGACGGTTCGATGCCCGGGTCTCCCGGTCCACATGCCAACGTTTCCTTGGGTAAGACCCCGCACCATAAAATTTAACGGCTACTCCGTCTGCGTGTGACTTATGCTTGATAGAAATCGGCGCTGCACGGAAGTGACGGTAAACTAGGGCTGCAACTAACTAACTAACAGTTATTGGCATCGTCGATTAACATGTCGATTATTTTCTAGATTAATCGATTACTTGTTTGCTCCATAAAATGTCACAAAATGGTGAAAAGTGTTGATCGTGTTTCCCAAAACCCCAAGAGCATGTTTTGTTTTGTCCGCACACCAAAGATATTCAGTTTACAGAGGAGAAAAAGAAACCTGAAAATATTCACACCCTATTCCTTTTTGTTTTCATAAAAACGACTTGCACCGAATAATCGTTTATCAAAATAGTTGGCGAGTAATTCAGTAGTCGATTACTTATCGATTCATCAATTAAATGTGGCAGCGCCACAGTAAATATGTACCATATTGTTTTTGGGAAACCAATGCAGATGTGAGGCTGAGGTGAGAAGTAGAAAAACTGGGACATTTACAGTCTGTAATTCGTCCCATCTTTACTGGATTTAGAAGAGATTTTTTTATCAGCTTGTTTGGTTTTTACAGTGCAACCAACCGTGATGTCACCCGTTGTCTTGGATACACGCTACGGTGCTAGATCGTCTTTTTTACAAAATGAAGATCATGCTAGAATGATGAAGTCGCAAACTATCGACTAGCCGAGACCACAAACTCCTCACGAAAAATGTTTACTGACGTTATAAATCAAGTGAGAAGTGGAGTCATTTCCTCATATAGACATTGCCCTTCTTTTTGCAACCGGGGACTCGCCCTCTGCTGGTGAGTCCTGTGAGTGCGTGCGTGCGTGCGTGTGTGTGTGTGTGTGTGTGTGTGGCAGTAGGCGCGACCTTAATGAAAAGTGACGGAAAAAATGACCATCAAACGCGGTCTTGTCTAAGTGAAGACAGATCTCTACAAAGTGATCTGAATTGATAAAAAGTAACCTGAAATCACCAATAAATAATAATAGACTATTACAAATTTGGTTGGTGGAGACAAAGGGGGTGGTATTAATTTTCCCAGTCAAGTGCAATTAAAGAACTGTAATATATATATATATATATATATATATATATATATATATATATATATATATATATATATATATATATATATATATATATATATATAAACTAACACACGCGCACCCAATCTGTCTGATAGTGTTATGGTCAAATTTGTGCTGAACGGCTGAAACCCCTTCTCATATTTAGGATGTCTCTTTTCATTCGGGAGCAGCGGACGACATCCGAAAGCAACGCCAAGACCCGTTTGATCAACAAAAAAAAAAAGGTTTGGGGTCCAGGAGGAAAACGATCAGATTATATAGCTGAGGCCGAGAGGCAGAGAGAGGGATGATGGATGAATCTTTGGAGACGTAGCATGGGAAGTTTAGGTTTAAACATTAGGCAAACTTCTCACAGTAAATGTAAAAAGGTTTCAAAAGTTATTTGCCATTAATGTGAATCTTTGAAAAGTAAGTCACAGGATATAAAAAGAGTTTTCCTGTTTCAGATGCTTCGCATCTCGGTGAGAGGATGTTTCTTTTAATGGGCAAGGTTCACAGCACAATAACAACTAATTATAGTGATAATGGATAAACAAGAGACCAGAGAGTTTTCAAAATATAGGGAAAAGATGAAGAAGTAGGTAAATATAAAAGGATATGTTGTTCTGGAGAGAGGGAGGGAGGGAGAGGGTGTGGGAAGATGAGAGGTAAGAGGATAAATAAGGACAACAGAGGAAAGTGGTCGGTTGAGAGGACTGAGCGTTGATGAAGGGAGTGTGGGCGGGATGAGGGCGCAAACAGGGATGAGAGCGAAGGGAAAAGGGCAGGGGAGGTATACGGAGAGATTCTGAAAAAGGTAGAGGACGGAAGCTCAGAAGTGACAGCAAGAGAGAGAGAGAGAGAGAGAAACAACTGAGAACCACAGTGGAATAAAGAAGAGGTGAAACAAGCAGCTGTGACTAAGAGAGAATTAGATCAAATATGATGAATGATAAAAAAAAAAGGCCATCATTTTGGCTGATGTTTATGAAAAGTTATGCTTGATTTTTGGCTGGTTAAAAAACGCCGGCACTCCACCATTAAAAAAACCCATAAGTTCTGACCAAAATGAAACCACCACGGTGCAAACTTAGAAAGCATGTCTGCTTCATTACAAAAAATGCATTCATTGAAAATGTGAAATCAAAACATCCCGGTGGCCCGTTTGACCCTAGCGACAGAAGTGTTCCTGCAGCGCGAGTCTCGCTTCAATTTTTATATTCTCCGTTGTGTGTTTTGTTCCTGCTTACGTGAAGACAGCGAAGGACAAGCCGTTGACGCTGATCTCGACTCAGCGGGGAGCCTGGTTAAAAATATCAAAATGGCCGACAGCAAGGCCAACACCGCGCACCTGCTAAAAACGGAGTGGGTATGACCTTTCTGAGTAAATGCAGGGTAGATGACATGGAACAAAAACAGCGGGTGCAGTAAGAACAATAAAGAATGTCGAAAACAGGATTTTTCCAAGCATCTCTTTTAAAATATCCATCCATCACGAGCAGGCTTTTGGTGATCGTCAGACGACTATGCGAGAGAGCCAGAATGTCCCGAGGCTCAATTCTAACTAACTGTGAATAGTTGAACAGCAGCAAAACAGGTTGCAGCACCAGCTGCGTGGTTGTCAAGGCAGAACTCAGTCTCTATTTAATATGTTTTGGGAGTAACATGCAATCTCCCGTTCATTCACTGTGCCAGCTTAAGACAAGGGAACATGTTTTCTGTGATGCCAATGTGTTGAACATCTTATAATTATTCGGACAATATCAAATTGTGGATATTGGGTCGGAATTGTGTCACATACTGCAGTCTGACGCACAGACACACAAACAAACACACACACACACACACACACACACACACACACACACACACACACATTCGCAGACCTGTCATGTCGAGCAAGCAAAAATACACGGCCACATACCCCATGAAAAACACACAAACCAAAAATATGAGTGTTGCCAAGGTTTCGCTTCTTCGGCTGTCAAGACTGCACGCACTCATTGTCATTCACATCCTCACGAACACACACGCACACATACACACACATACGCATGCATGCACGCACACACACGCACACACAAGCTCACACACGGAGGGCATTGTATTGACTCACAATTCATTCCCTGTAGCCCTGAGGTGTCGTGTGTGCACAGACAAACAAGCACGTGTGACATGAAATCCAGGAAAAGTATTTATATTTCCTCCATGCAGCCGCACTCGATTGGTCGAATGAAAAGTCTGTTGTCTTGGCGTGATGGATGGATGGATGGATGGATGGATGGATGGATGGATGGATGCAGGAGCAGGAGATTAGACCCAGACTTTAACATTGTCCCTGCATCTGAGAGACAGAAAGGGAACAAGGGATTTCAATGTTGGTTTTGGCCCAAGGCCCCCGATTCAAACTTCAAGTTTTGCGGTTGGGCTCAGCTGCAGATCAAAATTTCTAGCCTGCATTATTCTGAGGCTCTTTAAGGTAATGAGGCTCAGACAAGATGTCTCAGTGTGCAGAAGACTTCCCACTCTGCTTGAAACTCCAACTGGTTTTCACAGGTACACAAGCCTCCACACGCAACCATACCAACACACAGATACGTGCGTGTACACGCGCGCACAGATGACAGATATATCTAACTACGCCAGTAGCGCATCTGTGACAAGAGAGGAGGCGGCGAGGTGAGAAAATGAAAGTAACCAAGGTGCCTTTGGCTCCGTTTTGCCTCCCCACTTCCTGTCTTTAAAGTTTCCCCCTCAAGCCATCACCTCTCTCTGGAACAAATTACCTGAGGATTAATACACACAGACACCCACACGCACTTCAGCTCCAGCATTCAACCTGCCGTGGGAGAAAGGAAACATAGTGGTGAACTTAGAAAATGTATTGCTATGTTTGCCCACGGTAAAACTACATGAGTGCTCCTGCGTCCACTTAAAAGTGTCACTGTGTTCCAGTGACTCACTGAATTAACGTGAGTGTCATAAACTGATATCTGATATCTAAATAATGAACTAAGGTAAGAATAAAACTAAAGAAAAATGGAGGGAAGAGACAGGAAACTGTTTGAAGGAAAGAGTCAAAGACGGGTTGGAAAAATGACAAAGGATTTGGGAAAGCTCATAAAAAAGAAGCTCATAAATAGATAAAAAGAAAAGAAAGACGGAGGTAGGGGACCAGGGGAACATGTTGTAATGCAAAATGAACCTTATTCCAATGTATAATTTGTGAAGGGCGGCAGAGGATGAACGGAAAGTACTGCCGAATGTGAACAGTGTTGTTTTTCTGTCCAAACACACTCCCACATAAATACAGGCCTCCTACACGCGGTACAAACGCACACACACATGTACACACTCACAAGCACTCACATTAGTCTGCAGACGGCGCAGAGTGTCTGCCATCTTCAGTCAGGATTAAACACGAGGTGAAGCCATTTTCCAATGTGCACGCATGTGCTCCGACAGATGGACCGATGCTCAAGGGCTATTTTCATCCAGACTCCAGCTCCATTAAAACTTAGAAAAACACAGCAAACCCTCTACTCTTTGCCCATAAAGACACTGTCCTGCCATAAACAACAACCCCATAGATAATGTGTGCAAACACCTGACCTATAGTTACATTTATTGACATATATAGGTGACATCTAACAGTTGTGTGAGACAGCATTCTTGTTTTTCAGCCGACCATGCCCCAAAACAACACATTCAAGCTAGACTAAGCATTATTCAAGCCTTTTTGTATATCCTCCAATCAGTTGCTAGAATGTTGATTGTAGAATTCAAAACTGTAAATGTAAACGCAAAAAAAAAAAATGCTGTGTGTGGCCAGAAGGGATCATATAAAGAGAAAACAGGAGTGGACCCAACATTGACTCTTGGGGGACACCACGGTAAATGATCGTAAAATGTTTTGTTGAAGGTGGAGTAGAAAAAAAATGGAACAGTGACCAAAGTAACCAGCGTTTCTGATAACTAGTGACCTGGTTGAGAACAGTATCAAATATCTGAAAGGAATTTGGATTTAAAAAAATGTTAATATATGAAATATGTCATCTGTATTTGTATCCCTTTTTGTATATATACTGTAAATGGTGGTGATTGAGCCAGAGGAGAAGAAACACGGTGAAAGGCTGTCTTTAAAGTCAGTCGTTTTAAATGTTTAGTGAGCCGAGTGAAAATTTAAAAACCGCAATACCTTTTTCTCTTAGATTTTAATAGACATTGTGATTTTTCCACACATACTCAGGACTTGATTGGTAAGTGGACCCACGCACTACTCTGTGGAAGCCTCAAATGAAAAGGCGTTCAGAGGTTAACTGGGTTCTTGGTTAGTCACTGTTTCTAATCAAGTCTAATGGATGAATTCACAGCCGATAACAGTCGTCAAAGAAACACTTGACCTCATCGTGGAAACCGAGGTTTTCAGTGATACATACATTAGCTGTACACACACCCAGTAACAGGGTCAAGCTTTACTAAATGATAAAAAACCAAAGACTGAATATAGCTAAAGCAGCTTTAAATAGCTGCCAGGCTTTTTGGAAACTTTTGTTAACGTTACAAAAATGTTACCAGCCATATTTTGATATTTATCTGTAATTTTGGAAATTTCATACTTTCCAACGTGATTCTAAGTGTTTTTCAGATTAGTTTAAAGATACTGTGTGGCTTAATGAAAGTTATTCACACCACATACAGCACAACCAAAGATAATCAATATCCTGCCTGACACTAAAGGTATAGTGTTAGCTATGCTTTTCTGTCACTGCAGTTCATCTCATTATCATGTTACAAGCTTTACCTCTATCATAGGGTCTCTGTTTAAGGATATTTCAAAAATAACATCTACGACACTTCTCTTTTCATCACAATACCAAATTACAAAATACCTCCATTTTGTAATTTGATTGCTGTGTTTATCTGTCTCTCTTCATACAATGTGTCCGGGATTCATTTCCTCTCTTCTTCTATTTTAAAGAGTTAACACAACAGAAAAGATGGGAGATAGAGCGCAGCGGGACATGACGTGATCTGTTTTGTTCCCAGTGAATACAGGCAGGGCTGGTGCTACTTTATCTTGGATATGTGTTCATACAATGCTTCACTACAAAGCCTTGTGCCTCTTGCTTCACAGTTTTTGCAGTAATTCTCCAGAGAGCGAACAATAAACTCCAAACATTAGCAAATAAGCTTGTCAAGACCAAGTCAGTGGCTCTCTAATGAAAACTAAAGCAAGATAAATGAAGTGAATTTTGCCAAATGTGTCCTCAACCAGCCTGTGCACAGCACTCGCTCCTTAGACAGGCACCTAATGGCTGGTCGAGCAAACAGACTTGTGTTGGTAAAACATTATACTAAATATGTTCCTATTGGCTCTTTAACAGTGATTTTGTGTGTTTTGTATTATTATACAAAGCATCACTGGTTTCTACCACACCCCGCAAGTACTTGTAGACTTCTTTTGTGTATTTGGTATTTCTGCTGTGCAAATTTAACTAAACTCTCTCAGGAACCACATTTCCAAATCACTATTTTCTAACTTGGTAAAAATAGATTTTATTGATTGAAGATAGCTTTCGACTTGTAGTCTGTCAAGGTTTCTACATCAAGCGCTCTTTACAGTTTTGTTGTGAGGTGTGTTGGCCATGGTTACATCAGCATTAAGAAAACCGCCACATTTCCAATTAAATCGCTGCCATGGGTGAATTTGCTCGAGTTGAACTTTGGTGACCGCGGACTCACACGGATCTGTGCTCTTGACTTAATCACTGAATGAATGTTTGAGACTAAACGGATCCACAAAAGGAGTGGATAGTACAAAATACGTTCTTTGAATAAAAGGACCTTAATTTTACCCTGATTGAACTTTGAAATGGTGAACAAAATGCGAGGGGGAAGTAAAGACAAGCAGTACCTTCTCCTATTGTAAAAAAAAATGTCTCCGATACACAATGTTATGTGGCTCTAGTGATGTCATTTGGAGCCAGAGAAGTGATCGTGGGAATGAGCACGGGTGTCAAAGTCCTTAAATAACTGATTAAACTGACCAGAAAACAGTTGAATTCATATCAAACCATCTTTGGGGAAAATGTATTTGATGTCTACTTTGACTTTTTACTTTGATCCTTGTCCTAATTTGCTAATACGGAGGAGGCAGAGATTTTGACCTATACTGTAGCCGGCCACCAGGGGGCGACCCAGATGTTGTCCAATTGATGACATAAGTCCTTACAAGTAATATTACAACACACGGCCACAGCAGGGTGAAAATGCTGCTTCGTATGCATGCTCGAGGATGCACTTTATATTCCAGACCTTTGCGCGACAAAGTGTGTGGCCGCGTGTGCACGTAGTGGCTGGCAGCAGCACCGTGGTAGCATTCACTCGCCATGTGTATGAGCGCGCATGGCCATTTTAATTAAATTCAACAGAGGACGGATCAATCGGGTCCAAACTCACCACTGCCATGGGGCTGCCAGAACCAAGGGATTAGTTGATGCACACGGGAGCTCGGAAGGATTAACATGGTTCGACTGACTGACAGGTAGATCAGAAAATAGCGACGAGGTGGGAGAAGATGCGATGAGTTCTGGAGCCGAAGAAGAAAGAGGAGGAGATAAGAGATGTAATCTGTCAACGAAACTGAAAATCTGAAAACCTGAACTGACGGTTTTGTCACTTTAGGGAAATTGAGCAACAAGTGGTTGTAAGAATGTAAAGCTTGTCCTGAAGGTGATGTGAATGGGAAGGGTCATTATATCAGAGCTTAATGAATAATAAATAGCATTGAAATTGAGTTATGTCATGTTTCTGCCCCTGTGTAGGATCTTAATGCCTCTTATAGGCCTGAAAGACTTGGTATTTTCCTTGTGGATATTGTTTATTTATGCTTCGATTCACCCTTATGCCTCCCATACACTAGATGACCTTGCCGAGACACTGAAGAGACTTTCAAAAGACTTCAGTCAGACACCCTCTCACATCTTAAGACAATTTTGTCATCAGTCACAGAGTTTTTAGTCGCAGTCTAGCCACCAGCAGCTTTTAGCCACCAGGTGCCCTTGTGTGTGTGTGCAATGGTCTGTTGAGAAAATGTAAGCCAACAAGAAAAAGAGCAGACGCCGCAGAATGTGGAGAGTGAAAAGTCGTTAAGAGTCAGGCCGTCTCTACCTTAGGTAAGTTACCTATTGAGTTGGTTGTTTTAGTTTTTTTCGGCTCCTGGTGTTTCTCCCAGTTAATTACTTTCTGTTGGACTTTGTTATTTTGTCTCCCTCCGGAGACAAGTATCTTTGTCTTCTCCCTTTATTAAATCTACCCGTTTCCCTTTACCCATCAATCACAACCCTCACAAGTTATGCAAAATCATTATTTTGCCGTGAAGGGAGTATGGGAGAGTCCAAAGCAGACAGGGTTACGCCCTCTGCGCCGCATGATGTCCTCAGTAAATCCCAGCACAATTTGACTGTTTGATTTTGATATTTCCTACTTGGAGGTGGAACATTTGGCACTAGACAAAAGGTCATGCATTCACCAAAAAAACATTAGGAAGCAGTCTCAGGAGACCATGAGATTCACAGCAAATGTGTATATATGTGTATGTACATATATATATATATATATATATATATATATATATATATATATATATATATATATATATATATATATACAGAGAGAGAGAGAGTGAGAGTTAAAAAGAGAGAGAGAGAGAGAGACAGCAGGGCAAAGAGAACAAAATATAATACAGATGAAAACATAACCTCCTTGGTGGAAATTAAAAGAGGTAAATAATGAGAAACTCTTTCCGGCTCATTGGTCTGTTTTATTCATTTACTCCATTCACAGCAGTGCTGTAGGCGTCGCAGACACTCATGCATTTTAAATGGAACATTCCAATCTTGTCGGTTGAAGGTTAATGGCCAGTTAATTGTTTTGCTATTTGCTAAAGAAATACTCAAAATGGACCTCCGTCGACCGGAGGGATTTTAAACTTGAAATTAGGTTTCAATGTGGTTTTTGTCTGCTGTGACTGCATGGCACACATGTTGCTTGCAAAGATATTGGATTTCAAGAATGTACACGCGGCTCGACTGAAAGCCATTAAATCTTTTAATCTTTTGGATAACAGCCTACACAGATGTGACTCGAGTCCCATTTCAGAGACGGGAGAGAAAGGAATAAGCAAACGGCGAGGAAGGGAAGGGGTCCTAAAAAAAGAGAGAAAAGTGAACGGTAGCGAGCAATTTAAGAAATAACAGGAAGGATGAGGTTGGGCAGAATCGGGAGAGAAAATTGAAGGACAAAGGAAAAAATATCAAGCCCAAAAATCTCCTTCTGACCTCATTTGCTTTTGCCATTTTTACATCCTGTCCTGCCCTCTGTGTTCTGTGATGAGTGCAGCCAATCGGTGCATGTACCTGTCTGCTGTGCTTAGAAACAGCATGAGTCCACTGAGGTGACAAAACAAGCTGCTGATTGCTTTGCCTGGTGACCGAGCCACAGGGACTCACAGCCACACACCAACACACACACACACACATGCGCGCGACTCAATCAGTCCAAAATGGAGCGTCATGCAATAAGAGGATGTACATAATGAGAGACGGCCGTTCAAGCATGCTCCCCGAGCAATCAAAGCTACCTGAGTAACAATACGTTAGATTTGAATAACTTAGCAACCAGCGAGTAACTCAAATCAAATTTGGTTAACCAGTGATGAGCCTAATTTATGCTTGAGTGAAAAGATGTCATCCATATGTCAAGGGTTTGTGCTCTGCAGTCCACGATTTGAAAGAAACAATGTCAACCGGAAGGTTGACATGGTAAAAAAATTGCATTTTCAGTTGCAAAATATTCATCAGTTTACTACCACCATCAACAGCACAACTGTCCTATGTTTTTAAAGATTTTCATATCACAGCTGTATTATAATGGTAAGAAGTCGTAAAAAAGAAAACCTGGAACACAACTGTTTTTTTCCTGCAGTTTTAAAATTTTACACAACTTGTAATAGTGGCATCAGTGAATTATCATTGTTGGCTGAAGAAATAGGCTGCATTTCTTTTTCTTCACCTATTTATAAGCGAATTTTCAATTTGCACATCAAAAAAACAACAACAACTAGTTATAAAAATAAAATGAAAAAGAATCCAAAATAGTTTGTGTGGTCGACTGAGGTGTAAAAGTTGGAGTGTTGGACCTTCACTGTCATGGTCACATGACTAGGTTTAGGCAAAAAAAAAACGACCTGCTTAGGCTCAGAAAGAGATGATTGGTGGGTTGGGGTTAAACACTCAAGTAATTTTCATGCCTAAACATAACCAAACCATGAGCGTTTTGCAACTTTAATCATGTTTTTTTTTTATTATAGTTTCTATGGCAACATGGCAAGAGCCATAAGCCTCCCACTGGTATGGTCCCAAGGATTGGAACAAATTACCTATATGCTTGGTTAGATTGGAAGACTTGTAGGAAATGCACCTCCATCCTAATGTTTGTCCAGTTGTGGATGGAAGTGTGCTAAGCATTTTTGTCCCACCCCCAAAAGTTTCATGTTTTTCTATTTAGTTTTTCTAATTCACTCCTGCTTCATGAGACCAGAGAGAGAGAGAGAGAGAGAGAGAGAGAGGAGGCAACAAGGCAGCTTTTGCAGTAGAGCCTTTTAGATAAATAACGTTTATTGATAGCTCTCTTCTGTTGGGAAGGAAGACCATCTCACCCCGAATATAGAAACAGCGTTCTCTGTTACTTTAGCTTTACACAGAGTCTGAGCTTTATGTTGTTATTGTGTGAGATGAATGAGCAGGTAGATCAGGCTGTGCATCACTCAGCCTCCTACCCGATATCCGTTCTTTCCTTTCTCAGCTGGAGTTTTATTTTTGCCCCTGCATTAGGGCAATAATGATTTCTGAAAATGATGGGGACTCACACATGTTGAATTATTCATAAGCAAATCCCAGGACAAATTATGACACATTAGGGGATGAATGTGCTGAGTTTTGGTCTCCCATTTAAAATTCACTGTAACTTCAAATTACAGCATTTCAACAGCACTAATGTGAAAAAGTCTTACATAATTTTTGCATAATTAGATTCCTGTTTTTAGATTTTAAGTCGCCGGTGAAACTCATGATTTAGAATGTATTCCAGGCATAAACCCATCTCTGAATAAATCTCAATCAAGAAAATTAGCACTTTGCATTCAACAGGTAAAATTACTTGTTATAGCAGTTATTAAAAAAGGGAGAGAGGTTTTTTGCAGAGTGCCACACAAGCATTCACATCACTGCTCAGTGTCCTTGGTGCTCTGTTCAGCTTGACATCATGAAAATGCCTTGCTTTATTCACCTCAATTCAAAGGATTCATTAATACTTCTTTGTTCATTAGAAACGTAATACCCAGTGGCATTAGCTTTTCCAGTTTAACAACAATCTCAAAATTGTTTAGCTCATACTCATGCTCACCTGTTACTGATTCATAACAAATCCTAAAATGTTAAGTCCTTAATTAACAAATCATTCAAGCTTAAAGAAGAAATATTACATTCATGCATTGCTCAAAACATCAACTGTCTCAAACATCCATGGCAAAAATAGATTTCAAAAAGATATTTATGTGCAGACTATCACAATTGCATAAATTCCAATCAGGGACCAACAAAAACCAACAAATACTATCAGTAGGAATGAGGATCCATATTGTGGTCTCCTATGTCCGACTCACATGCTTTGCATGGACGTGGCTGTGGGTGGATGTTTGGGTCAGGGAAGGAACTAAATAAAGCGTCCCGCTACCTCCATCTATGGTCCTGACAGATGAGTCACCAGGTCAGTGTCATGTAAACGTAAGCCGTGGAACAAATTTTAAATGTTTTCTTTAATTTGCTTTGGACACATAATTAGTATATTATTACCCCATTTACACATTACATTAAAATGTATGTTGGGGGATCAGTTTGCATTCGGATCCATTGGCAACCCACTGATGTCACCCATTGGTTTGTGAACTGTCGTCCTCAGGCCTCAGGTTCCGATCTGCCAAACTCCAAAACCCATAGATTAATTAAAATGTGTCTCGAAAGGATTTTTATTTGTTTTGCTAAAAGTCGCTAACTTCCTCATTAAATACTATTTATGTCCACATCCATCTCCATCTCTTGTTATGGAATACCTCTCGCTTCATAATCAGCCTTTTAACTATCCTTCATTAGCTTGTGCTCGCCCACACACCAGCGAGAGGGTATTCATTCAGAGAACAGCAATTAACATCAAGTGTGGGCTCAGACAGTCTTCCTTAAATTAATGAGTTCATAAGCCCGACAAAAGAACGGCACTCGTGCTGACCCATTGCGACCGTGAAAAAGTAAACTTTTCTAAAGTTGACAGACTTCCCACTGAGTTGCAAATACTTCAGATGAGTCACGTACAGATTTGAGGACAGGTATAAGGAGACTTCACACCTGCTGGTGCACTCAGTCTGAGCTGCCGTTGATGCACGTGATTTCTTGGACCGTCTTCAAAAGGTTTCATTTGGTGTCCAGAATCCAGATCCGCCACACAATGCAGACAGGTGGCGGAGCGGGCAAGTGGAATCCAAACAGATTGGAACTGGCTGAGTGTGGCGGTTACTGTCAGGAGGGCAGGTGATCCGTGGCGGAGGTACGTGGGTGGTAGAAAGCAGAGACTGAACAGGCACAGTTAAGAACTTTAAAGTTCAGGACGGAGAAGCCAGTCGAAGCCTTTTCTGCCACTGAGAGTGTACGAGGATTTGGCGAACCCACTACATTTTTGTGTAGATCTGGACAAAGGTGGCGAATCCAGGAATGTTCTTTCATTAACTTTTGCGAAATGGCATTTTAGACGTTTTTACCAACTTCCCAGGGATCCAAATACAAGTCCAGTTCTCGCAGATTTAAATGTGTAGGACTAGAAACCTGTAACTACCACCAATGTGTAGCTGGGTTCTTTTTTATTTATCACTCTTATGCAACAGAGATTAAGATTTCATGATCTGCAATGGGGTTTTTTTTGGCTTAGCTATAGGGCTTGATTGATTTAAATGGGAGCGCTGGGCCTTGGTGGAGGTATGAGCTCAACCGAGTACCATAGTTTATTGTGGCATTTTTTCCCCCGAGTTTTAATACAAATCCAGTTTACACTGGTACCCACTGCCTCCAGAAAACAGTCGTATGCCCACACTCCGTCAGTGACACTTCTTTCCTGTTACCAAACTAACGGTCACTGTCCCCACTGAAAATATTCGGGAGTGCAGTTTAAGCCTCTGAGGATAATACATCACAAATTAAAGCATCCGCATGCTCTCTAGTTCCTTCTCGCTGTGTCTCATTCTTTGTCTCTCTCTCTCTGTAGACACAAGGGAAACTATGTGGATATGTCTATATAAATTTGGTGAAAATATTTAATCGAGAAACACTACAGAGGGTATATTAATTTAACGCATCCCCTTGACCTTTTTGGTTTTTCCATCCTGGATATGTTTGGATCATTATTACGACCTGAAATTCATCACAATCTCATCTTAAGGTCAGCATCTATTATTAATTGATGTGTGGATCATTACTTTAAGGGTTGGCTGACCTTGTCTCGTCCGTGCTGTGTATGATCTTCTTACCTGCAGTTATCTTTAAGGATTTGCTGCTTCTCTGTAATTAAGGTCTTTTCTACAAATTCTAAAAGTCAAAACTCCAATATGTGGAGCTAAATTTTTACGAGAGTAATTCACAGCAGTGGTAGATACTTTAATTATTTAAGTAAAAAAGAATGTTATTTTCTAGATGGTGAGTTTAATGATGAAGTTGCATTACGCCAACCAAATTAGTTCATGGAACCAGCTTCATGCCAATGTGAACTTAAAGGTACTGTAATTGCCTACAGCCCAGTTTCTTTTTCTTTCTTTTTTTCCTGTACTGCTTAAATTACAGCGTGAGAGTGAAGTAAGGGCCTGGAGGAGCATCTAATACGTGGAACCAGGGAGCACTAGTACCTAAAACACTTGGCCTTCACTGCTGTCGAGTTGTGGCTGACAACAACCGGGAGGAATTGAGTCAGATGTGGGTGTCGAATGTCTATGTTTTTTGCCTGTTCATATTACAATGCAGCTCCGGAGTTTTCCAAACTAAACTGGGGCAAGCAGCGATTATATTATCAATTTCTTAGTTTGAGAAAAGAAAGATTCTCCGGTGGGAACCGCGGACAACAGGCGTAGACGTAGCAGCAGTGGCGCTTTATTTAAAGTGAAAATGTAGTCATGTAGTTAAGCCAGAGTCTCCACAGGCAAGAAAGCTACATTCTTATTTTTTCTTGTGTTTTATTTGGTTCTTTCACAGCCTCCAGTTTAGCTCTGGTGTTTCTCGTATTTTTCTTTTCCCACGTGTCGTGGGGGTTCCGCTGTCTGTCGCTCTCTCTGCGGTGGGTCCTTTCACTCTCCGACCCACCTCCCTGCGAGCTGAGCGGCCTGCACGGCGGCAGTCCATCTGCTCACCGACTCAGCAGTGTCTCAACCCCGGTTCTCCATCCACACTTTCAGCCAGTGTGATAGATCACGCTCTCAGGTCCTTTGGAGAACTTTGCTGAGAACATTCTAAACGTTGATTCTTATGCAGTTTCGATCACCAATTTTATCCTCATCTTTTTCCCCCCGCTCGTCTCTCAGGCGGCCGATGAGTCATCCAGCCGCGCTCACAGCCCCGCCTTCATCGCTGCTCTGGCCTGCTTCACCGGCCTTTAATCCTCCCCTTCATTCACTTTCACTCCTCGAGAGAAGACTTTTTTTCTCACTCTGTCTAATTCCCTTCCTGAGTCTGTGTCCTGTGGTTTCGGTTCCACCTTTGATGGCAACAGATTCATGCGTTTTTGACGCGAAGCAGTGTGCAAAAAATTCACTTTCGTCTGCTATGTTGCCAATGTCTTTGGGCTGTGCTCATGAATGAGAAACTATGTAAGACAAAGCCACAAGCTGAGACCAAAAAAGGTGATGACTATTTACAAAGAGCCCAAGAGAGGTGAAAATCAAGTGACGTCTTCGCTCCTCTCATTTTGAAATGGAAGTCTCCGTTTTCAAAGAGCAGGAGTTTCCTCAAGCGCAGCGCCAGTTCATCAAAAGAAAAAGTCAAAAGGATCAAATCTCCAGGAAGAAGCTGCCATGAAGTCGGTGTGGAAAGAAAGTCAGTTCTGCTCTGCGATAAAAATCTTTCCTCAACTTTTTAATGGATCCATCGTCGTTTAATGTTTTTGATCTTCGGGGCTTAATCTAAATTATAATGAAGATTACACTGTATGTGGTGAATGTTATAGTCACTGGATGACTGTAAATCTCTGAGATGATGTACTCGACTAGATTAAGATGTCGAGTCCTTCCCATTAAGATAGATATTGTGCTAACAAAGCAGAAGTTAAATTAATTTTGAAGGGCCATTAAAGCCTTTAATGAATCTGCTATCACTGTATTGATAATTTGATAGCAGCTGCGTCCTTGTGGTTCCTTTTGTTGCTTGTGCAACTGCACAAATTTTACACTTTACAATCCCTTCAATGTCAAAGAAGGTGACTGTGCAAAGTCTGATAAATTACCTCAAGTGATGTCAGCTGAGTCAGCGTTGGGCGTGGCTGGGGACTACAAGTTTTGACAGCAACAAAAAAACATGTGTGTGGAGCGGACAGAAACTTTTCAATTTTTTGACATGGCTTTTTGTTATTAAACATCTACAGCTATGGCACATGCAGCAGCAGCAGGATGGGATTAAAGGACAACAAAGCAAACTGGATACACACATAGCCCCGCAGTGACTGACATAGGAGAATAATACTACGTCAGAACAAGAAAGTGTTTAAAATAACCTCAATATATGGTCAAATTTATTAAAGCTGTGGAAATGTACCAGGCTTTTAATTGATTCATAATTTGTATTTGAGGAAATACGGCAACACACCTCTGACCGTTTGGATAAAGTAAGTGGAAGGTTTTTGACAGCCCCCATTAAATTGCACTCGAGACCCACAGGAGGAAACCTCTGGTTTTCGGGATTCGCCGATGTGCTGTCTCTCCATATAACCCTTCCACACGCACAGGTCTCGGCTAATAAACCCACAATTGATTTTCGGCTGATGGATGAGCAGGCTAAAGGTTTGTCATCAATCCAATAGCATCCAGGGTCCCACCGGCTGGTAACAGGGTAATTGGTGGGCTTCAGATGACGCCTCCTGCAGAAGTTTGCTGCTGCCTGGGTGAAAAAAAGGCCTCGCTAAAAATAGCAGGCTCTGATTTATTCTTTAATTCATTTCACTCCAGTAGGATGACGTCAATGCATTTCTGATGATTTGATGGTAAATGCTCTACATTTATGAAGCAATCTTCTAGATTGTCAACCACTCAAAGCGCTTTACAATGTTAGATTTGTTCACTCATTCCCGCACCAACGTTTATACATTGAGCACGCAGCTGGAAGATGAGTGTCTTTCTCAAGGAACCGGGGGTCAACCAAGAACCATCTGATCACTAGACGTATAGGCTCTACCTCCTGAGCCATGCTGCCCCAATATCACCACTTTCTCAGGGAATCTAACACACCCTCAACCTGCCATATTGGATGTACGTGGTGCATCAGCTTGCGTACGTTGTTTCTTTGCTTCTTCTGACATATTTCTTTCTGAACCACTTAGATAGAGTACACTAATCTCGCCAAATAAAACATTTCAAGTCTATTGCACTAACGATACTCAAACATAGATCCTCTTCCAAAGGAGCCGGAGGTCAGTGTTTGTGTGCACAAACCTTAATGAAGTAGGTTTAGTTTGCAAAGCATCTGAATTAAGAGTTGTCTACTTGACATGTGTATCAAACTCCTGCAAAGGGATCATATTTTGGAAGCCGTCGCTCACTTTAACCTGCGTTGGTGCTCCTGTGGGAATAAAGAGCGTGCAAGTTCAAAGCAGCTGCTGACGTCTTTCCTGGATAAAGAGACATCGTTATGGAAACCGCCTGTCGAGGTTCTAAGAATTACAGGGGTTTACAGCATTTCATGGGGAAGTTAGATGAAGTAGAAAACCATTACAAACCCCTTGAGAGTGCGAATATGTGAGTAACTGACAAGCTTTGCAAGTGTGTAATTTACATTCCATCTCAATGGGAGCGTTTTGTATTTAACTTGGACTAATGGCATCTTGGAGACTTTTGCAGCAGAACTAGTTTGCTAGTTTTTCCTATTTCCAAGAGCAGGTGGTTGAGAAGAGGAGGCATCACATTAGCAGGGTCTTCCATATATTCACACTGATGTGGCAGTTTCCAATCATTTTGGGGGGGGTTACATTTTTTTTTCTATAAAGTAACAGGCCTGGCTAAGTAATGTGACCAAAGAACAGAACAACATTGTTGCCTTTGTTTTTTCCTACTGTACGTCCATCGAATCAGCGACGATCCTCGTTGTTGTTTTCTATCCTTTTCCCTTAGAAGTTACTGTTGTTGTGTTTTCGCTGTTGTTTTCTTATATGCCTTTGTGACTTGTTGAGTTCCTAATCACAGTTGGGAAGGCTCTCTTTCCTTTCCTTATCTTTTAATGATTCTTTCAGTGATTACAAGCCAGGAGCGTGTCGTCCACCGGACCCAGACGGTGTCACGGTACATGTCACCGAGCTTCGTAATGTGATCAATATCCTGCTGATGAATGAGCTCTGGCTGTGCACAACAGCTATCTTTCCCTTATAATATGCTGTCGCAGCCAGATAAGAGAAGGAATAATACATGTATAATGTAATAAATCTGTGGTTGGAGTGTCCCCTGCAAATTCAACTGCAAGGATGGTTGTGAGAGTAAAAATGAGTTATGGTAAATGTCAGAAAAAAAGAAGATTTAAAGGTTATTTGCAGTCTGTTTCCCAGCAATTATCAGGTTCTCGCTTTTCAGGGTTCTCACTTGAGAAGTGTTTGTCCGATGTTTTAATAATGGTCATAGAAAAATTTATGTGTTCAACCTTCCAAACAATCACTCATTTTAATTTATTTCCATCTTTTATCTCAAAGACTCAAATGTCAATGTTGTTAAAAGTATGGCATTCCTCGCTCATGAGGAAGCTTCTTTTCCCAGGTCTCGGTTAAATCTGTCGCCAAGCGTCGAGACAAGATCTACAACTCAATACTAAGAGAGATGGTATTGGACGCTACAAGATTGTTTTGAAATACTACAATGAAATGTGTCTTTGTGTAATTGATAGGAACAACAATTGATCATCAAAGCCATCCTCTACCACGCATTGCTAAACACTGCCAACATTTATGCAATGACCCGACTAAACCCAGTTAACCTTGAAGGATCTCATGTGAACAATGTGAAATTGGTTTCTCTGCAGTCAAATATCAGTGGTCACTGTCGGGTCAAGGAGAGTTGAAGGGAATTCTCTCATACTGCTACACTTGCATCAATCAAAACTAGTCTCAGTAGAGCAAATACCTCCAACAAGGCCCAACTGCCCCCATGAATTCAACCAATCTGCACCAAATTGAAACATTACCCCCTTGGTGGGGTCCACTAGTGGAAAGTAGTAAAAGTATGGCCTAATGTGGGGGCTTCATCAGGCACACTTGAATTAAAACTTTGGTATAAGGATATATCATCCATCAATCAGTGATACCTTTTGTTTCTATGAATCCTTAAATAATCAGCCGATGTCACATTCACCTTTAAAAAAAAAATTTCAGATGGAGCCATTTATATCATTGTCATGGATGACTAGAATCTGATTGCCCCAAAGGTGTGAATTATAGTAACCGCACAGTTCTGATCCTTATCACTTATCATCTAAATTAGTCCACATAGCTGGGAGGCTTGTGGTTTCAGGTGTTACTACAGGCTCTTCTGCTTATTGGTAGGAAATTGTCATTAATTCCAAGGCTAATAACATCATTAAATTTAATGTGAACAGAATGTTTCTGTGGCAAGGGGCCATTATATAAAAAGAGCATAACCGGAGTCATGCAGAGAAACGTGGAGAGAATAGAAAACAGTTGATTAATTGTAGCCTCGTAACATCAGCATCAGAATTCCTAATTATGAACTTGATCACAATGAGTCAATCCTATGGTTGATATATCTACATGTTAAGAACGATAGGTAAGAAGCTATATGCTCGCTCCATTTCTGAGACACATATTGACGGCACGACACCAGAATGAGTTCAAATAGACCTTTTCACAGCAGACATGAAACAGACTACACACGTATTAATACTCACATTAATAAAGGTTCTGTACCTAAATAGATATTCATTAATGTCTTTAGGGAAACCTGCGTTTGCGTACTTTTTCATATCGACATGGCTGCTGTAAAAAAGGCGCTAACTTTAAAACGTTTGAAAGGAAATTTGTTTGTTTCCTATATTCTTTTCTTTCACTAATACTTTTACCAGTTTTATGTGCTATGTTACTCGTTCACTTCAATTTACATGAGGATTTATATTGTCTTTGATTTGAGATGTTATAGATTTTAAATGATCATTTGTCCGTTTGTGAAGCACTTTTTAATGGCTGTTTTTTGCAGTTCTTTCCGTGAACCGTAATAATGAGTCTCCTCACACGAGTTGAAGTGAATAAACATCAGTCGTGTTACTTTGGATTAAAGTGTTGAACAAACACTGGTAATTAGGTTGATGTGGTGTTTGATCAAGGTCAGACAAACTCAATTTTCGTTTGGGCCTGAAGCTCAACTCAAGCTAATTAGTATTCACAGCTACTGAAAGTAAATTTTACCTGTGCTAACGTGCACGCGTGTGCGTGCGTGCATGCACGTAGGTTAGAAGTCTACCTTCGTGTTCAATGCGTCTCTTCCTGCTGCTGGGTTGGCTGCCAAAAGCATAGGTGTGTCAATCTTTTTGTGCATACATCATGTGTCGTGTCGTGTTTGTGTCGACAAGGACAGTACAAATTAAACTCCACTGACTACACCTCTGTTGTAAACAAAGATCAAGGCTTTCAATTATTCACCTGACTGCCTCAAGGCCTGTGCAATCAATGCTTGGGATTAACATCTAGGGATGGATCGGCACAACGCTCCGGGCTCTGTAAGAGGTCTGGAAAGTGTGGGTAAAAAAATTGGCTTTGGTAAGAGTTTAATTCATAGCTGTGTACAGCTTTCAGTTGGAACCATGAATAAATCACAAAATTTCGAGTGCAACAGCTCTCACAGATTTCAATGTCTAATATTTCAATAATCATTTATATTAATAGCACGAAAGAGGAAAAGTAGGGCAGCTTATTGATCATCCGATTTGACCCATGATGTCGACGTCTAGCAGAAAAACTAGGTTCAGAGATTTTCATTAATTTGGACCTCTCTGTCAAGAATGCATTTATAGGCGGCCCATCACCACAAACATCAAAACTAGGAGGTCGCATATCACGTTTGACATTAAAAGGACAAGGTCACAGTACCAATTTTTGTGAAAATGTTTGGAATGACTATAACTTGGGAGGGGGGGGGGGGTGGGGGGGCGTACAGAATTTGACAGGATTTTTCTTCTGGGTTCATAGAATAAAGTCAGTTTTATTCTGACGATTTTCTATGAAAGGCCACATGCTACGTAACGTAGCCACTGCCTTGTTCATTTCATATTTAGTTGTAAATGCACTTACTGATTAAAAACACTCTATTAGTGACAGCAGTAAACCAACAAAACCAGAACTTCATACAATACATTGAACTTAGTCAAAGTCCCACCAACATTTTGCAAAAACACTAATAAGTACAACTCCAGCCTTGGAAACGAAACGTTATGTGTTGTGTGCTAAAAATGATCTGATACTGTGTATTTATTTCATAATCATATTTCTAATATAGAGACATTTCACTCATTTCCATCAATACAGACTCAGAAAGGTATGCGACACCCCTCCGTTTACACATGAGACTCTCAGTGAAAAACCATCAAGCCTCAGTGTGGAAGGTTCATCGGTACGGCTGCATCCTCACCCTGCTGTCCTCCCTCGAGGGCTCTGCTGCGCCACCGTTTGAACATAACACCTTGAAAAATTAAAACGGAGATTAACTGCGACAGTAAAGGGAGGCTAATTACCGGAGGCGGCTCCATTTCAATTCCGTAACCTAGGGCTTTCGGAGCTGCTACCGTGGATTGAGGTGCAACCGCAGCGTGAAACCTTCACCCCACAATCTGCTGAATTAAGGCGTAATTACGTCTGTCATGAATGATCCTGTCTCCACTAAGGACAGCGATGCAGCGAGTGTTCCCCGGCCTGAAATGATTCACAGACAAAAGGGCAGCAGGAAAGGATGAGCTACACGGGGCAAGCACTGAGAACTGTGCATTCCAGCTAAATGAATATTCAGTTAGTGCAGAATGTACGGACCGAAAAATCTGCGACAAAACAGACAATTGTTGTCAAGGAGCACTCGTGATAATTAAAGTCCCGAAATAGGTCTGTGGAAAGACGTGTGTTTTGTCAGCCAAGGACCATTAACTGAACAAATACTTCATTGTGAGTTGTTCCTGTCCAAAGCACGACGCGGACACCTACAACATCAGAAAACACTGGCCTCCACGGAGAAGATTGACTTATTTCTACACCTTTTTCCTGTCAAGGGCCATTTCAATTTTCCAACAAGCCATTTCTCAATTGTCTCGGTGGTGAAACTGGGGACAAAGGACCAGAGACTAAATGTTTGAGGAAGTATATAGACAAAGGCATTTCACACTCTCTTTAAGTAGTTAGTAATTTCAGTCATTTTGTTTATGCTTGCTTAATTATAACAGGGCAGCAACAACATGTCAAAACTCATGAATAACTTTTTTAAATCTGCGAAGGCGCTGTTGGTCGTTATATGCACACTATAAATACTATATTTATTCTTCAACACAATTTCACGACATAAAAGCTCCTGAAGTGAGTGTATTGGACTGTTGCTTCGTGGTAGAGCTGTGTGCAGTGCTCTTTGCTCTGCTGCCGCTCTCCCTCACTATCTCTGTGACAGTCAGACTGACCATCAGCAGCACCAGGAGATATCTCGCCCGTTAAAAACCTCCATGAAGTTTTTTACCGTCATTGGCAGGCTAGCTGCATTCAGCATGAACTCGCTGAGTATACTGCTTTCACTGCGTGCGTTCAGGCGACAAAATGCAGTTCTCAGTGGGCAAACAGACCTTTGGACTTTTCTTATTTTACTTTAATTCCTTCCCCTCCTTGCTTTCCTCCTTCCCTTAACTCCCCTCGTCACTGCTCCGAAGAAATTGAATTGCACAAGCTCATAAGTGGTTTTCAGCACAGTGTAGAGCTCCGCACGACTGCAAATCATTTTGAGTTTAAAAGCAGTCGACAGAGTCTGCTGAGTTTCTGCCTTCAGCTGAACACGTCGATAGTGAATGGATGTAAATTTCCTTCATGTGCTATCGACTCCTCCTAACTGCATGAAATGTAAGGAGAAATGAATCATCCAGAAATCAATGCAGATGTGGTTTATCCTCCTACCTTGTTTTTCTCTTATTGTTTCTCTGGGCTGCCGTGGCTCTTTAAAACTCCGTATCGGCTCCTCTAATAGCCTCAGTCCTCACAGGACCTGTGTTTTGTAAAGAAAATGACTGAACCAAGTCGAGTCAGACGGGGCGGAGCAGGTGGGAGAAAAAAAAAGGAATTGCGCACATTTGAAGTTAAAACATGTATATGAATGACACAAATGGAATTGCCTGCGGCACAATATTAAACTACAAATTATGACAGTGTGCCTATATCACTCTCGTCACTAATGAATAGTTTGTTCTTCAGAGTCATCATGAATACCAAGACGATTGCCATGCCCTTGGCAAACTGGCCCGGTAACCAGGCTCAATCGCTCTGTGTTCCACAAATACTCAGTTCACTCTTTGCCTGCCCTTGCCATATTGCAAACTTATTTTCGCCCCTTTTCGACAACACAGAGCTCAATGGATGCACACACACATGCATAGCCAACATAAAAATAGTATAATTGCATGAGGACACTCACAAAAATACTCTTGGGCTCACAATCATCAAAGGTGGTTGTTTTGTTGTGTTCAGGAGCTGCAGCCCTTGATATTCAAATGCTGGAGGTTTAGAGGCTGCACAGTCCAGGCGTCAGCGATTATGATGATCAAATACAAAACAATGATCGCACACACACACACACACACGTCAACACACTAACACACATACACAGCATTTGGGAGCGAGAGGGCCTTTGAAATCCAAAACACTTTAACACAGGCGGACAGATTGAGGGCTGTGGAAAAGTGTGATAGAGAGAACGAAGCAAAGAAATGAGGAACCGATATCTCAAAAGTTTTGCTGTTTTTCTCAAACTCAAAAAAATGCCAGGCGATGATTGACTTCAGTGAAACTGCTGGACAGATTTAAACCATCTCATGATCCACCCATGAAATGTTTGACATTTCTGGCTCGCGGAAAAAAATGCAGTTTTCAGGTTTTCCGTTCTAGCAAGGACGTTATGATTTTCCGCCCTGGTTGGTTGGTTGGTTGGTTCATCAGCAGATTATGCAAAAACTACGAAAGAGATTGGCATGAAACTTGATGGAAGGATGGGACACGGGCCAAGGAAGGACCATTTGGCCCGTATTCGAAACAAGGGGCGGGATGTTTTTTTACGTTCTTCAACATTGCAAGGTAATAATGCATTGATGAAAAATATCGGGCATATTCAAGGGACTGATATTTAATATAGAACCTTTATCTATAGTGGATTTACATATGGTTCCATCAGGGGACTGTCGGGTGGAGGTATGGGCTCCACTAAGTGCCATTCCAGTTTCAGTTTCAGGAACTGCTTGCTGTACGGTTCCTACAGTACTCGATTGAGCCGGTTGTAGCTTCCTTAGCGATCGCCACGAATCACGATTTGAAAGGGTAAGTGAGGTGAGGTCGAGAGTGGGAGAAACCCAACAGTTCCCATAATGAGCAAGCACTTGGCGACTGTGGAGGAGAATATTAACTCCCTTTCAACAGGAAGAAATATCTAGCAGAACCGGCCTCAGTAGTGGGCGGCCGGCCGCGAACGACATATTGATATATTAAATACATGCCGAGCTTCTACGTTTATCTGATGATGAGTTAAGAATTTTCCATCACTGTCAAATCTCTTGAGAGAATTTGAGGAAAGCCCATGTGGTGTTAAGCAAGCAAATGTTTGTGCTATAGTCACACTGGACAATTAAAGAGGAACACTAATCTGGATGAAAACAATATTGATGCGTGATCTATAAGGGCAATAAAATGAGCACAAATTTTCTTTAATGATGTTTGTGCATGAAAATTACACGATGTTTCTGTTTGTATCATGGAAAATGGAAGATGGATTTTCGTGGCATTTTTCCTGATTGAGGACATAGACAGACTCAACAACCTCTCCAACAACAATAGGCCAACAAACGTCAAGAAAGAAAGAAAGAAAGAAAGAAATCCAGCAGACAAAGAAACAGGAGTGGAGAATACACAGCTGCTACCTGCTTGACTTTTAAATTTTGAGTGTCCAAAGCTTCGTATTTGTAGAATATCTTACTCGGTTGTGTTCATTTTAGACCTTTGCCTTCTGTGTAACACTTGCTGTGAGAGCTGGCTGAGGGACGACGGGGAAGCGAAGAACAGGGAAAGTGAAAGACAGGAGGGTAGAGAAAAAGCAGCCTCGTGGAAGGTGCAAGAAATGGTGTTACTATCAAATTATTAAAAGGTATTTTCAAAATTGGCCATTTGGCTGCAATTGTGCACTCAGCTCTGCTGGGTGCAGCAACGAAGTGCAGCTGATTCCACCCAGAGAGACAGGGAAAAGGGCAACACTTACAGGAAAGACGGGAGAGAGGCTTCTGAGGGCCGGGACGCTGCGCAGAAAACAACAGGAGGCGATGGACAGTCAGAAGGCGCGATGAGGAAGGAGCGAGCAGCAGCACGAGGTCTAATTGTTGATTAGATGCATTAGGATTCCTGTCATCTTAGTTTCACAGTGACGGAATACAATTACTTCATAACAACAGCAAGCCACTGAAAACCCACAAATACGGGGACTATTGTCAGTTGTTGATGCTCCATTTATCTCAAACTTTTGTGTTCGTGAAACAATTACTGTGAAGGTGCTTAGAGTACCTGAAAACTCAATTTTTTAAATCTATGACTAAACCCACTGCGACATCACCCATTGGTTTGTCAAATGCAGTTTTCAAGCCTTGAATTTGGCCTTTTGTCCAGCGCCATCTTGTTAGTTTAAAAAACCCCCCCACAAAAGTCCACCTACACCTGCACCCATCGGACGTTACTAGCCGTCAATCACGCGGCATGCACGCCCCAATGCATACCAGGCCTTATCGTCTATTTTGCCCTAAATAATGAATCGTTATTTACTGAATGAACATCATGCTGTGTTGAAGAAGACTTGAAACTACAGATTGAACCATGCACTCCTCAGGAAAATGTTGACTGACGTTATGAGTCGAGTGAGAAGTAGAGTCGTCTTCTCATATACAGTAGTGGTAAATAGAAAACGGACTTCTTGATGGCAGCCAGTGGAGTCGCTCTCTGCTGGTCATTCCAGAGAATGCAGGTTTTGGGCACTTCCACACTGGCTTCACTTTCCGGACCCAGTGACTAAATATGAATACATTTTTTTTTTTAAAAACAGTCCCGGAGACGACCTTGGGCATGACGGGTCACGACAACGCTGCGTGCGCGATGACGCTCGATTGGGAAGAACACAGAGCTAACGTGCGTTCTCCTCAATCACACAACAGATGCCTGCATGGATGAAGTGGATATTATGACACCGAAGGCCCTGTGAACGGGGAGGGTCCAGCAGAGACAATAACCTCGCTTAATTGAAAGAAATTATGCAAATAAGTAATTACAGCACGATTTCTTTGAGCACAATCCCCCGGACAGTTTTTTTTTTGTTGTTTTCCCTCCATTACACATGAAGGCTGGATGAAGGTATCGGGGGCTCGGGCCTGACAGGGCGAAGAGGGGAAGGGAAAGTCAAAGGGAGATAAACAGCAGGAAAACCGGAAGTGGATACATCCAAAGAACAAAAGAGGAACAGAGAGGAGAGTCCTTGAGCTAATGTCCCGTTATTTTTAAAACTCATTACATGCTAATTGTGTTCACATTAACACCGTCAACCGTACAACGCGATGCGTAATCAGTTCAATCTATTGTTTTTAGGCGAGAGGCTGATGGTGATGAACACTAAGCGGCAGCCGCGGACGTAAACATGCGCCAGGTTTGTTGAAACTTACACCAAACCAACCATATGACACATTTTTGATATTATATACGTTGTTCAGCTGAATTAAAACAAACAAAATCAGAAATTGGAGGACAATGACAAATACCATCTTTGCTGTTTAGCTGATTAACCCATTATAGTACTTTAATGCTCAATAGTAGCTGGCATGATACGGAATTTTGATTTGATTTCCATGATTTCTGGTCTTAATTTGGTTTTGTTTTTAATGTTCAATTCACGCATTTTGTTTAACAAATCATCACCTATCGAAATATATAATCCCATATCACGGTGTACAGTAAACACACAGCTCCATTGTAATATAGCAATTGTGTTCCACATTGAATATCTCTCGAATGTTGTGGAGTAGCGTGAGTGCGGTGGAGTCTGACAGGGAAGTAACCGCACCTGACGGGAACCCGACCCGAAACCCAGTGCACCTAATGTAACCTGAAGACGTTGAGGTCGTGTTAACCTTTCACACAGTTGTTGTTGTTGTTGTTGTTGTTGTCGTCGTTACCATGGTCACAGCTCGCCTGTTTACCCTGGTCACACATGAGCCGGCACTTTGTAAAGGACCTTTTAGAAAGGTACTGTCATGCTATCGGTGGATTGTTTTAACGCAAAAATGTGAAATGTTCGCTGGCTATTGTTTGGGCGACCGTCTTATCTAAATGTTTGTCCGGGCGCGGCGATGCGTATTTAACCCCCAGATGTGTATATCCTAGAAAACCCTGTAAATAAGGCAAATTGTTCGAATGCATTGATGGTTTTTCAACATTTGCTACTGTAGGAAGATGTCACGGTTACAAACAGAAAAACTTACAATGATCAATAATTGTGTCTAGTCACTGGTATGTTTGGTAGAAAGGGGAAAAAAAACTGAAAATATTTCCTGGGTCACCATGAAGGTCACTGGGTGCACTGATTTGATAGTAACCTGTCTGAAATCATCATGTCTGGGTGGCTTCATGCTACACACACACGCACGCACACACACGCACACACACACACACACACACACACACACACACACACACACACACGGTCAGCTCTCACCAGTAGATCCAAAATATAAATGTCAAACCTCAAGTGAATTTAATTTAATGCACTCTGTCGTCACTGCAGGACACACGCATGCACAACCACACACAGAACTACAGACAGAACCACACACACACACACACACACACACACACACACACACACACACACACACACACACACACACACACACACACACACACGGTCAGCTCTCACCAGTAGATCCAAAATATAAATGTCAAACCTCAAGTGAATTTAATTTAATGCACTCTGTCGTCACTGCAGGACACACACATGCACAACCACACACAGAACTACAGACAGAACCACACACACACACACACACACACACCCACAAACACAGACTCCCTGCTGTGACTGTCTCCAATTACTGAGCAGGTCTTTTAGAAAAGGTCATCGATCATGCGTGTGTGCGTGTGTGTGTGTGTGTGTGTGTGTGTGTGCGAGTGTGCGTGGGCGTGTGTGTGTGTGCGTGTGTTCTGTGTACCCGCTGCGAACCTCAATTTCACCAATTTCTTCAATTTTCCATTTTTGAATCACCTCAAAGTCGAGCAAATACTAATTGATAGTTACTCGGCTGCTTGGTTTGTCTGTCTGTCTGTGAGCTAACACACACACACACACACACACACACAAACACACACTTGAAGGAGGGTACTTGCTTTAACTTTCAGCCACATCCAATATTTCGATTTATGCCCGAGTGGTCATATACGTGGTTTTATATATATATATATATATATATATATATATATATATATATTATACATTTTGTTCAAACAATCAATGAGTATAAAAATGTTTAAATAGAAAAGAGCAGCGAATTCACACACTCGAATAAACACAATAACAGGGTGACCTGAAAATGCTACTTGAATCCAAAAGAAAAATCAGATCCATCATGTCTTTGTTTTTTTGGAGGGAAAGCTCTTAACCTTTAACCAGCTCGCCCACCGTTGTTGTTTTGCCCCTGTCGCTTCTCTCCTGTTTCCCCTCTGCCGAAGAACCAGTGACCTTTAGTGTGAAACACTGCTCTTCTTCTGTGTGCGTGTGTGTGTGTGTGTGAGTGAGTGAGTGCACCATGTTTGTTTTAAATGTCATTTAAAATATGCTTGTAACCACAGAAAGCCCAGAGAGGATAACACTTGTGATCCAGAGCTGATTGCAAAACATAAAGTGTGGGTTTTTCATACTCGTACAATGGAGGAGAATGGAACAGACACAATGATCATTCTAATCAAGTACCACTATTTGTTAAATAATAGAATACAGGTTTGCTCAATCAACCCTGTCACTTACAAATTATGTTTACCACACAACTAATTTTGCAACAGCAAATATGTTTTGAGGGGAACTTCATGACAACTGTAGCAAGGTTGTTTTTTTTTACTTTTGCATTATTCAAATGTCACTGAACATATCAGTAAAATGTTTCTACACTACGACCACACTTTTCTGTGTTTGTGTCCTACAGACTCGGGGATGAAGTTTAGCAGACAGAGAGACGGAGGCATCCAAAGTCCGGCTCTCACATTTAACTCGACGGCAGTCCTGCTCATGGAGGGTTTGGCTCTGGCTGGCGGGTTTCCAACGACAACGTTAGGAGGCACAAAGTAATCATCTGGAACATTTATCGCCCCAAGACCTTCTGATGAAAGACCGTTTCATGATGTAAGCAGCGCCGTGTGCAATTCCGTGTCCTCGACTTTTAGTGGTCTGTTGTCTTGTCATGCCGCAACTTTGCATGCATGCATTCCTTCCGCATGCAAACTGCAGGCTGGATGTGTAGCATTGCAGCCAAAGAACATCATTTGTTGTACCAGTATCTAGCACAAAAAAAGAAGAAGTGCAAAATGGTGTGCGGGCCCCAGGCTTGAGCATAAGCTCATTCAACTAACTGAACCTGATGAAGGCCATCTGCAGCTTGTCGTTTCCCTACTGTCTCCTCTCCTTAACGTGGGAGTCATTTTCAGCTCCATAAACGGGATTCGTATAATTCAAATCAGCAGGACTTGGTCTTTCGCAACCTGCTGGTGTCATCGATTTGATTCTTGTGTTCAGACTGCGGTCCTTGCACTTGAATTTAGAACTTTAACATCCAGTCATTTGTGCTGTAGAGAGAAAATTGGATTTTTAATAGCCAATGTCACTCGGTTGGAATAAAACAGCGCACTATGACACCGGTGCATAAAAACCTCTGCCCAGGCTTCCTGCAATATTGTTCCAGACATACGAGGAATTAAAAAAAACACTTATCTCGGACCCACGGTGCAATAGTACAAAATAAAGAAGAAGAAGAAAAAAAGAAGATAAGTAATATATACAATAAGTAAATTCTAAATAGTGCAAAAAGTAATAGTAAGGCAAAACCACAAGGTATAGAAAAGCTAAAGAAATTGAAAATGTGCAATAGAAAGGAAATACTGTACAGCATGTGAAATATACAGGAAACTGTACAGTACTATTCCCAGTATTTATAAGCTGTAATATAATATAGACAGTGGAATCTGGAGACATAACCAGGAGCCTCCGGTCCACAGCAGCAGTTTTTAATTTTCAGTAGAGCATTACGAAGCGAGGGGCGAGTTCTTTGTTAATGAGGAGCGTGACCAGGAGGAAAGGATGGACGATAGACCTGGTCCGGTCCCGTCGTGCGAGGCTGGAGTGTGACGTTAAAGGTAGAGACGTGTTAAACTGTGAGCGTCCACAGCGGAGCGACGTCAACACTCAGCGAGAAGGACCGAGCGTGGATTACTGCGAGGGGGATCTCAAGCGGTGGTGAGAGGCGGACGGATCGAAGGGGATGAACGGTGACAGAGAGAACGAAAGACGTCAGCTGTGTGTCGCCATCAGTCTGCACGCGTGCGTGTGTGTGTGTGCGTGTGTGTGTGTGTGTGCGTTTGTGTGTGTGTGTGTGTGTGTGTGTGTGTGTGTGTGTGTTCAGGCTGGGTTCAGGTTCAGGTCAAGTTGGCAGCAGGCTAAGGCTGCATTCACAAGGCCGAATTTTCTTTTTAATAAAAACGACCCCTGTCCCCTTTTTGTCGATTTTTTGTAAATTAACCCTTTTTTGTGATTTTTTTTTTGTATATAATTATATATAATATAATTTTTAAATGTATTCTTCTGTCCACTTTGCTGCTGTAATGCCCACATTTCCCCATTGTGGGACGAATAAAGGTATATCTTATCTCATCTTATCTTATCTTGTCCATCTGAGAGACTGAGAGAATCGTGTTTGGCCGTGTCTACTGTGATTGGCTGACAGCTGACCTGTCTGTTTTCACTGGTTCTCCAAAACTTAGCTTGACCTGCTCCATAGGAAATCACTCATCATTTGTCTCAACATGGAGCAATATAGCCATTCAGCATATTCACAGAACGGTTAGAAACTCGGCTACACCTCAACATCAACCACTCACACCTGTATGAAACACCACTAAAACAACAGGCAGCTAAATCAGCATATCGCAGGAACACGAAAATTGTACATGTCCGATATGTGACAGTCGTGATATTCCAAGCTAAGAACACAAGCTACATGTGAATTGAAAGTTCACTGATTCCAATAGTGTGTTTATTATAACCCTCGGTCCAACTGTCATCGAATAAGCAGCCGAAGAAGAGTATAAAAAAATTTTCGTATCAAAAAGTGACATTAAAATTATATTTGGTAAACGTGAAGCTATGAAGCCACGAGGCATCGGCACAGGACGGGGAGACGCTCGGCTTCACGCCAACGTCAACCCTCTTCACCGACGCGAAACACAATTAAAACACCGAGCCACCGAGTCGGCATATCGCATAAACACGACAACTTCACGTGATAATATATCACCGATGTCAGAATTGATAGCTGCTGCTACCAACATGCTAACAACACAAGCTACATATCATGCTAACGCCCAGCCTCTGCACATTCCAACGCTCTCCTTCCTCTAAAACTCGGACATTAAACATTCAGCCCATCAGCAGCTGACCAATGTATTAACACAGCGACAATACATAGATTGTGTCTTACCGTCGAAGTATTTCCAGGAAAAGTTGTGTTTTGGTCCATAAATCCGATTCCGTTAGCTAGCACAAAGACCGTTCGTCATTTCAAGATACTAATCCTCCTGTTGCGTCCTTCTTAGTCTCCAGCAGAGGAAGTCGGGTGTGAAATGGCGTCATGCGCTGTCCGTCGATTCTACTGGCTCTGGCGGTTCTACAGACGTGTCAATCATTCCGATTGACCAATGGGCTGCTGAGCTACAGCCCTCCGAAGTTTACGTTGAGTCTCCTGGAAGCTCTGACGACATGACCCCGCGCTACAAAGATCGTTTATACAGAGACAGATGATCACCCGTGTTCGTTTGCCAATTTCGAGAGTCCGTCTGACCATGTCCCTACTTAAGTCTGTAAAACTTTCCTCTGCTTCACTTTATCAGCACGAAATTTGGCACAGGTACTGTTCAGATGTTGTTCTATGGATTCCAAGAGGAATGGGCTTCATCTGCATTATTACATAGGAGATATTCACTCTGAATTTGTATTTAATTTTAAACATCTGACATCGGAGCTTCGTTATTATTCCAAATATTATTTTGAATGGGCTCCTTCGGCAGATACTGCCGACAAATTCATTCAATTGCAATAGCATCACGTAGACTAGAGTATAATTATTTTTTTTTTGATGCTACATTGGATTAGTAATTAAATTCTTTGTGCAAGAGCACTGGTTAAACAATTACTGCGGTCACAACTGATGTTGTAAATTAGCACATGAAGGGTAATGGCGTTCTTCGGGGCTTGGCGGCGCGAGCTCTGCTAAGGAAACTAATGATTTACAGTAAGCACATCATCATCATCATCGTAATTTTATTCCTGTTTACCCCGGGCTCCCCTCTTTTGCCTCAGCTCCTCTCGAAAATCACACAAATGGACGCGCTCATCACACGGAAGCGAAGACGTTTCACTCTGTCGTCATCCGCCCTGAGTGTCTGCCTCCACTCCGCTGATGTCGTCATCTGTTCATGGAATCATGACGATCAAGATGCAGAGCTCCTGCCTCCAGGAAAAAAAAAGTATTTTACGGAAATATATTACTGATGCTTTCAAGTGTATTATTTTGTAGCTTGTCGAAGGCGGAGCTCATTTTAGCATCTTTATTTACTCTGGGGCTGTTTTATACTCTACTGTATTTGATATACACATTCAGGTTTTTTTGAATTACAAAGGTAATCAATTATGGAGACATCAATGCCACACATGCACAGCTTCTGCAAAACAAGATTATGTTTATGATGGAGATAAACAGTAAGATTTTCAGCTTTCTCGATAAATTGGAATACTGACTGAAAATGTGCGTTAAAGTTCACATGGAGCGGCAAAACACCCCTGGTTCTCCTTAAAGTTATTCAATGAAAACACTATTACAAATGATCCCCTGGATTATAGGCCTGAAAGAATAAACTCAGAACTGGCAAAAATATATATGAACTGATGTACTGATTTTTGTACAGACTCGTACAAAATTTGATTATTTACATAATAAATAAGGCTTGATTTGTGCAGTCAACAGTCCAATGGACCATTTTACCCTCTGGAGAAACCTTGCAAAAATATCTAAAGCATTAAAATCCATTATTGATGAGTTATTAAAATTTCTAACTCCAGACTTCAGTGGCTTATTCACTATAGGCACTATAGACATCTGACTCGCTCTGTCTTTTTAAGCAAAGCTTTTATTAATGAATCACCAAGCTGGAAACGAAAAAAAGAAGCTGTAACTAATGTGGTCCGGTGACTGATGTTTCATTCATCCATCCGGCCGCTTCATTTTCTGTTTTTCCGTAACGAGCATCAACATTCTGAGACACTTGAGCGTCATCTTGTTTCTGAGATGCTCAGTTTCTCTTGTCTCGCTCTTAATCGGGTCGGTTCCACTGTGGCAGCTGAGTCCCATCATGTATTTCTCACTAGAATTTAACCCAACACACACTGTTCTTCATAACCTTTTGTGTGAAGCAACACTGCCCTCTGCTGGCACAGATGTACACAAGCCCTCGACTGATGGATTTACTGACACTATCACGCCCTGTCAGGCTCCCCGTTTTATTATTTGGTTTTACATGGCTTTATATAACACCTCTCCCCGGGACGGCGTGTGGGTCTCCTCTCGGCAATCTCATTCAGGTCATGAATATCTATTAATAAAGATTTAACTCTCTTTTTGATTAAAAATCCAAGAAAAAACAAACGTGTTTGCTACCGTCGTTCATTCGTCTTTCATTTCTTTTCTTTTTTGGGAGTGAGATCCTTCTGGCGATATCATCCATGTGGTGCAGGAATTAAATTGCGACTGTAGAAGCAGCTCCACTTGTCAAAGGAACTCAGCCGTCTCCTCCCCAGTGCCAAGCAGAGGCCCAGTATATCAGTGCAGCCGCAGCACCGGCGAGGCCCAGCGGGATCAGCACCTGCGTGTTCACACACAACAAACGCACGCACGCACGCACACACACACACACACACACACACACACACACACACACACACAGGAGTATGATCAATATCCTGGCATGCACCAATCAAAGGGCATTTAGTGCAATCAGCTTGCAACACAATGATAATATTTCTGTACGCTTCTGAAAAAAATGTATTTTTCCCGTACTGTGTAAAGGAGGATCATCTTGAGGTCATGCTGGTCCGACGCGGTGCGGTTCTGCTGGTCTCCAGCCGTCTCCCACTGGGCCACAGCGCTTTCGTAGTCCAGGTTGAGAATGCCGGCGGGTAAAACCCGGATCCCCCAGTATACCCTCTTCACCCTGCGGAAGCCGGCATCCTGCACGTCACAGAGGTAAGTACCTGAAAATGACACGAGCAATGAGCAATGCTCATTTTTTTGTCCGTGCAATGTTGACCAACTTATACTGTATGTGCAATTCTTATCTTATCTCATCTGCACCCCAACATTTTTTTTGTTTTTATAAAACCTAGTTTCGCTACTTAGTTGACGCAGCTGTGGAATTCAAGAGAAGCATCGGGTGACTTGAAATGTTCATTTTATGGACACCAACTTTTCCTCTTACATCCATATCATAGGAGAACGATTAGCTGTTTGGACGTTCGGTCGCCTGTTCTGTCACCGCCCCCTGCCCCAAGCCTGCCCCCAGTAACCGAGTCTACCCACGTTGGTGTGCTGGGGACAATCGTGGTTCTGTTTGTGCACTTGCACAGGTGTGTTCACCTGCGTCCTCCTCGCGGACCGGGTCCAGAATCACATGGTCCAGCTGAGGAGCTTGCCAGCGGGCAAACAGGGAGCTGTCCGAGGTGATGATTCCTCGGGCGTAACGCCACAACACCCTGTTGTCGTGACAAAAGGGGGGGGGGGGGGCATTTTGCAGTCAAAATGTTGTTCTCCAAATTGAGATCATTTATCAGTATCTAACACTATCTCTGAGGCATTTCATTTTCTTGCCAACTTTACACAACAGTATGTGACTTTTTCACACAATTGCAGCAACACTGTCCAGTGTGTGTGTGTGTGTGTGTGTGTGTGTGTGTGTGTGTGTGTGTTTGTTTGTTTGTTTGTTTGTGTGTGTGTGTGTGTCCTCATTCATTGCGAGTGAGTTGATTCATCCCTGAGCTCAGCTCGGCAACAAACATCATGACAAAACATTTAACCCTATTCTGAAATGGTCATCTAGTGCGGCAGGATGAGACTCATGAATACCAAACATGTTTTCCTCCCCTCATCGCTTCTGATCAGAAGAAGGTGAATCACTCCTGTTGCCCGTATCATCTCCTCTCCTCCTCTCTTACCTCCAGGAGAACCTCCCCATCGCCTGCAGGACTTCTCCCAGGCAGTCGATCTCCACCCTCTGTCCCGCGGTCACGGTCATCGTCCGGAGGCCACACTGCCACGACTCCTGACACTTCACCTTGCGCACGCGACACACCTCCGACACCTTGGACTTCCACATTATTGTTGTTAACCACGTGTGCTTTTTTTTCCATCCCAAACATTTAGTTTAACATGTTTTTAAAATGTCCCTGTGTGGTACCTCTGTCCCGACTCTGCGCCCCGCGTCTTCTTCCATGGCCGTCTTGCCGTCATTCATCAGACACAGCGTTTGAGTTTTGATCCCCAGGCCACAGGTGGTGCTGCAGGGGGAGCTGTCGACCACGACCTCCACTGCCACCTCGTCCGCCCCGTCCAGCTCAGCCGAGCCCAGAGGTTGGAAGGGGAGAAGGAGGAAGAGGAAGAGGAGAAGGAGAGGTAGGCGAAGGCCTACAGATGCACGTTGCATTTTAAAGCTTGATGGTAGATCTGCAGAAAAGAGGAAAGTGTTTATTTTTTTTATTAAACAAAATCCCCGTCGATGCAACGATCAAAGGATCAAAGGCACACACACACACACACACACACACACACACACTCCTGTGACCTGTGATCCATCGCATTTAACAGGTAGTGAATCCTCTCAGAATCCCATCTTTTGAATTATAGCAGACACGCGCAGAGGTGAGACACTGAGTTACTTGATCACATTTGAAAATACAAAACCGGGCCGAGACCACCACCCGGAAAGACGTTCACAATTACTGATAAAATTACAGACAGACAACTAAAGTAACTCTTCATCACAACATGGCCTGGTTATTGGATCCACCCTCTGTATATTTAAAGTTAGGCAAAATTTTATTAAATGACAATTAGCATACACAAACTCCAAAAATCCTAATGAGGATTTTATTTTCCAAAAACAATTAACTTGTAGGGACAAGGAGGTCTGCTGTGCAAGCTCAGTTTTTCAGTGACCGCATAATGTGTAACTCTAAACTTGTGGATACTGAACAGGTTCGTGTTCCTGGGCACTTTGCATGTTGAGCAAACCAGCAAAGCAACTTGTTGCCTGCGACCGATGTTGCAGTTTGTAACACGACCACTAGGTGTCAGACAAACACGTCGAGAAACCACTACACACAGTACTGCAATGTAAAGTGATGGGTCCATGTATTCCAATGTCAATTTAGAAATAAATCAGTCAATTCTATGTAACTTTTTTAGAAATGTTTTAGTGTTTAACTGTGCTATTAGTCTGTTGTTGTTGTTTATTGCTCTGTATTTATGTCTGGTCTGTTTTTACTATTGTGCATCTATTTTTATCTTGTAAGTACCTTGAGTATCCTGAAAGGCACCCATAAATAAAATGTATTATTCCTAGATATTATAATTATTGAGCGTCAAGTCATTTGTGAGCAATACATACATATACATCTTAATGATAAAAAATAAATATCAGTATATGGGCTAATGACACATCTAAAAAAAGGGCTGTACAATTATTAATTATAAGAATTTCATTATTATAATATTTCAATACATTTAACCCTCTGAGCCCGAACCTGTAGTATGCGACAGAAAATGCGTCCTGTTATAAAAGTCCTCATAACATTTGATCAGTTTATGCCAGCAACTTACGGTTTGTTTTGACGGGAAGCTAACACTTGCGCCGCTGCAGGCTTCCGTGCGATCGTGTCCCCTTCAGAAGATTTGTAGTGCGGCCTTGAACTTCAGAGTCCTGTCGGAGACTTTGTACAAACATGTCCACGATGATAAATCCAACATTGAATGACTTTCATGATCATTTTTATCCCGTTTTTCAAGACGTAAAATGCTCCTGTTGTTGTAAGCGGACTACTAGCCGTCCATTTTAGAGTCCCTTTGGCCAATCAGAGGCTTTGTTACAGACTTGTACCAATCACACGCTGTGTTGTCGACTGGTCGAAAACAACAAAGATTTTACAGTGAAATACGACCTCTCACTCCTCCTGTTTACTCCTACTGCTACCACTGACACTCCTCTGTGTCACTGCAGACGGGAAGTGACTCTTTGTGTTGAAAATTCAAAGGACTTATTAGTAGAAAAATGTACGTAACTTTTGATTTGCATTAGTAAGAATGTTTTGAATTGTTTTCCCCTTATAGCCGCGGCTTCAAGGAACAGATTTCAAGAGCGAAAAATCTTCATCATTGTTGTTTGGTGTGTCATTATAATGAATGTCTGTGAGATTCAATTTCCATTTTGTTTTGTTTTTTGTCTTCACGGTCATATAACTATTTATACATCCATGTGATATCAATGAAGCATACATATTCTGATAACTTAAGGTTGTCCTGAAAAAGGAAAGAAGATGTATATAACTTGACTGTACATTACAGGTTTGATGTTTGACAAGCATTATTACACGAGGTGATGCGGCGAACCAAAAATGGCTTGGAGTTCAGAGGGTTCAAGTCAAATGAAGACAGTTGCTGGACCATGAGATGTTCCCCCAAAGTTGCAGCAACTGTTTTACTCAACAGAAAATAAATATGTTGTATTTTGTATATTGTATATTTCCCCCTTTTTCAGATGATTAATTTCTAAACAATGAAAAGGCAAGAGGTTCATGGTTGAGAGAGACAAAGGTTAAATCATCTGCACAGACTCACACACAGTTTCCTGTGGCATGGAGGGCGTGGCTGATGTCAATGATCCACGTATAATCTGGGTCACTTACTTCCAGAAGGCAAAACTGACTGAAACTAGTTTGGCAAGGAAAATATTTCAAACGTAGATTTGGCACGGTGAAGGGGATGGTGGCTAACATTTACTACAGTACTCTAAGCCTGAAGGCAGCTTAACTGTTCAGGGTAAAAGAGAAAAAAAAAAAGCAATGAAAGGCTAAATCCAGGTGAGTTGCGGTCGAGCATCTGTTTTTTTCCCTGTGGGGCTTCATAAACCACATTTCCCTGACGTCAGGTTTGAACTTTGAGCGGCCGGCACCTGCCCCCGCTGAAAACCCTCTCACATGTTGCTAGCTTCCGGAGGAGAGCGATGACCGAGCACCTGCTGAAAATACTGGTCGTCGGTGATGGAAATGTTGGGAAGTCGTCCTTTGTGCATCGCTACGTCAATGGACAGTTCAACAAGTCGTACAAGATGACGGTGGGAGGTAAGCAGCTTCCTTTAGGAAAAAAATGTGACCGCACAGGATCCGGAACTTGTGAATGTGTGTTGTAACCGTTCCAAGTTCAGAACTATCTTCAGAGAATTGAGCTCATAAAAATTCTGCCAGAACTTTTGATATCTTGACCAAAATACTTATGAATGATTTATCTACTGCATTCTTCCTGCTTTGTTAATCTGTATTGGCATGATGGTTTGGACAAACAACGTAGAAAAATGGACTGAAGCAATGCTTCACAGTACATGCAATATTTGTACTCCTTATGAAACATCTGACGATACTTACAGGTCAAGGCCGGTGTTATTTGATTATTATTTTATTGCCAACGAAGCCCATGAAAAAGAAGAAAAACCAACTCTCAATACTTTTCCTACTTTGTTTAGTGGCACACAACTCTGAGCACTCTGTATGGAAATAGATTTCTGTCTTCACTTCTGTTTTATTTCTCTCACTTCTCCCTCTCTGTTGCCGAGATCTCTTCTCCTTGTGTCTCCAGTGGAATTCTCTGTGAAGGTGCTGCACTGGTCGGAGGATGAAAAAGTCAGACTGCAACTGTGGGATGTCGCAGGTATAGAAAACATTTTACAGCGGATGGATGGATGAATGGATGGATGAATGGATGAATGGATTACACAGTGAACTCTGTGTCCTGCCTTCAGGCCAGGAGCGTTTCATATCCATGACCAGAATCTATTATAAAGGCGCGATGGGCTGTGTGGTGATGTTTGACGTCACCAGCTCCTCCAGTTTCCTCAGCTGTCGCCATTGGAAACAGGACCTGGACAACAAGGCCACGCTTCCCAACGGAGAGTCAATCCCCTGCATTTTACTGGCCAACAAGGTGATCCGGGGCGTTTAACTCATGAAAGATAGATTGTGAAATCCATCTGGCTCAGCACTAATAAATGAGGGTATTTTGAGAAGTTTTCAGCGAAAGGCTGATATTTTTTACCTTTAAATTCAAGTACGGAAAATGGACAAGGAGATAGATGAATAAAGAAAGACAGGGATGTAAGCTATGTACCCATCATATCAGATGGAGACTCTCTAAGTGGAGGAGAACAAACCAACATCAGCCCCTCACATGATCTGTCCGGGCCCTGTGCCGGCCCGTCTCTCTGCAGTGTGACCTTGCCCAGCGGGTTGTGTCGGCGAACAGCATCGACAGGCTCAGCAAAGCCAATGGCTTCGTCACGTGGATGGAGACCTCGGTCAAAGAAAACGAGAACGTCGGAGAGGCTATGAGGTAAAAACACGACGAGTGCAGATGATGCGGTATGACTCACTCCTTGTGCCACACTTGCTCAAGTGGCTTAGGTTCCCTAATAAACTGAAAACTGATGTGCTGTGTGTTTCAGGAGGCTGGTGCAGGAGATCCTGTCAGTCCAGTCGAGTCTGGAGTCGCTCCCCGCTGGACCTCGGCACAATGTTGATCCTCGGCTGCACTCTGAGCTCGGCGACAGCGGCAGAGGAGCGGGCTGTTGGTGAAACGCTGCTCTCTTCTTACCAAGCGAGTCAAGCGAACACCTGCACCACTAGTTCACATCCTCGAGTTGTTTGAGTTGCCACCGAGCAAGGCACTTGACCCTCATGTACACAGTGAGGCTGTCAGCAGTAGAGGAGGAAAACCATCTCAAATGGAGCACTTGAAGCGGTTTTGCCAATTTGATAAATATTTATGTAGTTGCACGATTCTTGCACTTTTTAGAGTAACATCTTCATGGTTGAATGCACTTATTGTAAGTCACTTTGGACAAAAGCCTCAGCAAAATGAACGTAATGTAATTTTATATTTTTAGTTTTTCTGTTCCAGTGCACACCCTGTCTTTGGGACCCTATAACTGCAACTAAATATTTTGATTTTTTCAAATTATTGTTAAATTAAAAAATTGCACACATTGCCATCTTCACGTTTCTTACCAAAACTCACAAATATTCTTGGAGGGGTTTACCCATGACATATTTTCTTGATACAGTAAATGAGTGAACTGATTAATCAGTTTTATCAAAAGGTGCTGATTAATTTTCTGTTATTTATTTAATTGATTAGATAACCAATCATCTCAGCTTTGGACCACAGTATTTGTTCCGATGCATGAGTGAGATGTGGGGGCTCCACGTGTAGGTCTCCATCTCCCACAACCGTATCTGCAAATCAGTCGCCCCACACGTTGTTACACTTGACAGATGGGCAAATATGCACAAACGTATTCAAATGTTTATGCTCTTCAAGTTCTGAGTAAATGTAATTTTAGTCTGTATTTCTTCAGAGTTCAGAATGAACAGATGAAGAATGGGTTGTGACCGCCACCCGGGATAAAGAGATGCACAAGTTGAACCTGCATAATTGCAAAGTCCAGTGAGAGTAAACCTCTCACTCACACCGTCTGACTGACAGGTGATCTCTCGGAAGTGTAGACAAAAAGTGTTGAAGACATCCGCGACTGAAGCTCCAACGAACTGTCTGTTATCGTTTAGAGTCCCAGAGGACGAGGGGGAGTGAGAAGCAATCAGGGGAAGCAGAAGGAGCGGAGGGACGGTGTGAGTGTGGTTATTTAAGGGAAAGCCTCTGGGTGTAAAACGAGGTGCTGAGCGTGAGTACAGCCGCCATGACACCTCCAGTCCATCAGACACATGGCGTCCCCCGTGCTGAAGACGACGGGTGTATTTGTGCCTTGAAGAGATCAGAAGCTCACACACATTCTGTCAAAGCGTTGGGCGGATTGCAAAAACAGAAAACGGAATGTTTGCACATGGTAAAAAATGATAATAAACAAAAAAATATATTGTGTGTACCTCACAGGTACATCTATATAATGCCATAAGGTTATCTCATGTCAGTTTCAAGTACAGATGGCCTGCTACAATAATGCCTTGGCTGTTTATTCTATCAAAAGTGTGCCCAGGAACATCAAGTGGAGACATTTTAAACTGCTGAATGGAAAAAGCCAGATTCAGCTGGGAGAGTTTCATGTTCACACAAACCTTAAACTGTGGCCTAACATGGGGCATCGTGCTCAGAACTACTCGTGGCGGAGTGATTTGTCGTTACGTGGCATGTTAAAGTGATACGGTATATTAGAGAGCTTCTCCAAAAACTTTTCCCTCAAACCCATTCTTTTCTGGATAGCGTCCCCGGCCAGTTGAGTTGTGCACAGGAGGTAGAGAGGTCATCCACTAAACGGAAGGTCAGAAGTTCAATTTTTAAGTGGCAAGACACTTAAAAATTCCCTCTGACAGCTGTTCGGTAGTGTATGAATGTGACAGCAAAAAGCAGCTATTTTACTGATTTACTTGCTCTTTCCTAGCTGCATGTTGAGCAGTTGTAACAAAGCAATTTCCTATAAAGGTTTGTTTGATTCAGATTCTGAGTTGCGTAGTGTGCGTGTTTGCACATCCGTGTGGGTTTTTCTGTTTCTGTGTACAGTATGTACATTTCTATTTTTGATCAGTGAGTTGGAGGAAGGCAGGCACTCTCTCGGCTGTGACTCAGTCATCCACACGCACCACCGTTCTGATAAACCCTCACAACAAAATGGCCGGATGGTGGATGGACGGTCTTTTTCTGTCAATGTGACCATCTGCCAGGATGTCACCACACAATAAGTATGTGACTGTGCCTCACTCGCCAGGTCATGTCGTTTCACAGCTCAGAGTGTGGCAGTGATACAAGGGTCCTTCGGCGGGACTCATTATCTGAAAAAACACACGAGTGGTTGTGGACAGAACGTTCTGGAACTTTTCAGTACTGGAACCTTCTCTCGTGATCTTATCTTAAAAAGAACACCCACGAAATTCTAACATGTCCCATTTCCATTACTTGAGTGCTGTTTCACAGACTGAACTGAGGGCTGATACCTATGAGCTGCACACACTCATAGATATCATTCCCCGTAATATGCCAGTGTGAGGAAAAGCCTTCTCAGAATGTTGGATAAAGTGATCCATGCATAAATTTAATGGTTTCTTTCTTGGCCCGTGTCTCGTCGTTCTACCAAGTTTTGTGGAAATGTGTTGATATTTTGCTTAATCCTGTTGAAAAAGTCAATCAAACCAACCAACCAAAAAAAACCAACTAACGGACAGGGTTGAAAACATAACCTCCTTGGCGGTGGAAACTAGCGCTCATGTTGGTTTTAATGGGAAGCGTCTCTGAACAGTGAAACTTCTCGAAAAAATGAACAAAGGTTAAAAAAAACTGTGCCATTTGTAAGTTACTGAACTATCTCAAGATACCAACAAGGAAAAGACAGACTGTCTTCCATCACAGAATGAACTAAAAACTTCTAACTAAAAAGTTAGAAAGAAAGACATTTGTATGGGTTTTATGTTTTACTGAATGACATTCGATGTCTTGTTTGTGACGGTCAACAGAATGGCCGATGACAATTCGGTCTAGCATCATCAGCACATCTCTATTCCCGACCTCAGTGCGTTCCAACCATGACGTTCAGAGGCAGCGGCGTAGGAGGCCTCCCACCAGCACATGTTGGCAGGCAGACTGGGGGGGCTTCGTATCGAAGCTGTTTTTTTCCAGAGACATAAAACTGTTCCGCCTGTGTCATGATAATGACCAGTGCTCTCATCTACCGGAAAACACGTGGTACTCCTGAGCACATTGTGTCTTTATCTCCTCTAGTCTCCAATACTAATTATCAACCTTGCATTATTATTTAAATCACTTCATTACTATTTTCATTGTAATGAAGGTAATGTACGTTTGTGACCACTTGAATTTTCCTTGTTTCTTTGATCCGACACGACTGACACCGAGTCAGATTCTCGAGTGTAGGATGGACAGCGTCAGTAGAGTGGCATTGGCCTCGCTCAGCCGGCCCACCTATACTTCATTTTGCATAATGTGGTCGGGGAAAGCTGATTCACTTTGTGAATTTAAATTTCACACTCTCTGGATCACATTTAAAGGTACAATTTGATCCAAGTTTAAACAAAACATAAAACGGGATCAATAAAGTTTTGTATTTTTGTCTTTTTTACATCTGTACATTATTATTTGTGGACCGTGGCTTTAACAGTTTTCAAGTGTGAGTCTGCATTAACACACACAAAAATATACTATTTGTGATCATTGTAACCTTGTTGGACTTACTGAATTGTATATTGCATCTCTACTGTACTCTGCTGTGCATTGTGCCTCGTGATTGTTGAAACAAATCCATTGTAGCATGTACAATATGGTCATATTTGTGTTACTTTTCATTGCACTAGCCTTAGTCCGTGAGAGTTATACATGGTTTAAAAAGGTGTAAACGAGGCACTGGGGTCCACTTGCTCTGCTATGACCATTGTTCTGTCCAGGTACACATGCAGTCATTTCTATCCTGATCCTATAAGGCGGTCAGAGGGCATTCTGAATGTCACTAGGCAATAAGACTTTTCTGGTATTCCTGAGCGAATCAAACTTTTACTTCAGCGAAAGAAAAATGTTCCCCACAGACGTCAATGACAGCACTCCATCATAAAATAATAACACATTGAACCTTGTAACCGTCACAGGCTGACAAAAGAATTTGCTGATTTGGCAGTAACATCAAAACTTCACAAGGCCTTGAGACAAGACATCAGCACCAGCGCCTTTGGCAGTCCCTCAAGGTTTCTGTTCCACATCTCTGACCCCCCCGGAGTAACGTAAGCAAACGTAAGCAAACGCATCACCGGCCAACCTTAAAATGCATTGAATGAAGCCACCGTACATTTTGACGTCTCAAGCACTGAGCAAGGGGACTTATTACACATAATTCATTTGACCCACCTTTGGAATTGTTCGAGTAAAATCCTTGACCATCTGCTGACAGGGAAGGTAAGAGCTAAATACCTTTTATTGTAAATGATGACAGCTAAGGCTTATACTTTTTGAATTGAATCAAAAATGCAAAGGAATTTACTTTTTGAATCTCTATATTGCAAATTGCTTTGCCAATACGATACATAAGATACGATAGTATTGCCAATGCAACTGGCAATCGGTAATTTTACAACTTTACAATGTAGGTATACTAACTAAGAATTTAGGGGAAAAAGACAACAAAGACACATTTTTTTGCAACAAATCATTAAATGAAAGTTATTTGTGTTATCTGATTGAATACCTAACCAAAAAAGCTGTAATTGCTTTCCTGGTAAGTATTAACCCAATATGCTTAAATAATGGTCTGAATACTCATGTGGTAAATTAGATTACATTCAATAAGAAAAGAAAAACTATTAATAATAGATTTGAAAGGAATTCTAAAACAGTTGACAGATTTGGCCTTTTTTTCTTTTTTTTAAAGTAGGCCTTGTTACTTTAAACCACTGCAGTATAATAATGACATTAAATGGTCATGGTGGGAACAAATAGTTTGTAATGTACTTTATTTTGTAATCACATAGAGGAGGTTATCTTGGAATATTATTTTAAGTTATAGTCAAGTTGGAAAAGTAAACAACGACATGGTTAAGGGGCTACTGCTAAATTATTAGTCAGAGTTATATTGTTCATTTGCAATTTCATTTTTAGATGAACTCTCTTTTTATCAACAACTTCTTCACAGGTCGTTGCCTTTTCATTTGACAAATGAAATATGTTTATGCGTGACTGTGACGAAATACAGTTATTACGTCCATAATCAAATCTCTATTTTATATATTTACCAGGAGAGTGGAACAGCGCCATTCTTCGAGGAGCGGGAGCTTTGCTTCAAAAACTCTATCTTTCCGCGGCTGCGATTACTGACACTTGCTCCCGTGTTAATGGACTTCCGCATTTCCATGCCTGTTAAACGTGACCCGGCATCGCAAACGTGACGGCGAGCCGACCAATGGCGACGCCGGATTGGAAACACGTCACCCGTCACGTTCGACCGTAGAATAATGATGCGTTCTCTGACCGTGGGAAAGTAGAACATTTTAGAAGATGGAGAAAATATAACCAAGCAAGCGTCTGTTTAATGCCCTGATTCTGTCATTAACGTTATAGCTCAAATGTTTGCGTGAAAGAACACGACAATGCTAATTTGCGCACTAAAAAAGTGGGTCGTCAGTCGTTCTATATTACATTTTTTATTTTTCCGCAGAGCCGTGAACGCGCCGTGTGAGCATGCGCAGTGAGTCAAAATCTTATGAAACATCGTAGCGCAGCGGCTGAAAACGGATAGAGGGATACGAGCGGCCACTTCCCTGTACACAAGAACCGAGCGGAGGAATGCTTCTATCTCTCGGCTTGACATAAATATCAGCCCCCGGCAGCCAGCACGAGGTAAGACGTGTGTTTATTGTCAGCTTTCGGGGGGGGGGGTTCGTTTCACCGGCAAACCGGCTGGACGCTCACAAAACAGCGCCACCACTTGCATAAGCGTCGCTCCGGTGACCCCGTTCTGTGTCCATGGAGATGTGGTTTCCCGAGGCTGGTACTTCAAGACAGCTACTGTTTTTGTAGAGAACCCCCCTATTCCACCCTGACATGTGCAGCAGCTGATTGGGGGGGGGGGGTTCGTTCGTTGAATATGAATTCTGTTTGAGGGGTCCTGTACAATTTGACAGCTCCCATTCAGAATGGACGGTGTGACCTCATTTTCCATTTTGGACATGTCACAGGAGCCATAACTGTGACTTGACACTGATTTAGTCTTTTTGATTGTCAACATTACCTGATATTAAAATCTGAAAATTTGAATATGTATATTTTTATATATATAAAAATATAGGGGGTGCTTGTGTCTACAGTGGAGAGAAGCTGCGTAACTTGGTGCTTAGAGCAGAACATTTCCTTGGAGGTCACTTTTAAAATGTTCCCTTATTCTGTTATTTTTCAATGATCATATTTGTGGCCCAAAAAAACCCCCATCATTATTGATGAATGACCGTGAATTGACGGTACTTTTTCCCCACCGTCGCCGTTACAGCGGAACGCTCGAAAGCCTCCGGTCGGTTTATGTAAACCCTCCATCTTCACCCACTTCCTGCTCCTTTATCATCCCACATCTGATATTTTTCACTGATGGAAACTTCTGTCGGTGTGGAGGATTTTCCTGATGGAACCTGGGGTTGTAACTGTCCTCAACACTGATGCCAATTCTTTCTTCTTCTTTTTTGAAGTCACAGATGCGCCCGCCTCTTTCATTTCCGTGCACCAGCACAGAATCTACTAGGTCCAACTGAAGTAATTTCTCAGGTGCCGCGGTCGTACATTCCAAGTGGCCGTTTAACATATCACAGCCACAGAAATAGACAAATATTTTAGTCGTTTCGTCGCGTTGAAGACTCCGGCTGTGAGTCAGGTGAGCCCGCTGGGTCAGGATTAGGCATCTTATTGGGGACAGGGGAGACAGGTGGTGGGGCAGCTACTCAGAATGGGTCCTGATCCCCCCGGGGCCCTGGGTAAAATTATGCAGAGGGGGACCATGAGACATTTAAACCATTTGCCATCGCCCCACAGTCACACCTGACACCCCAGTGCTCCCACTACACAACCCTCCCTCCTTTAAGGACGGACGGCTCCATCTATCGGTGGAAGAATGACTAGACCTAACAGAGCATAAAATCTAAAGAGATTATAGAAAACATTTAAATGTAGAAAATAATCAAATATACCACTGAGCATTTCCTGGTAATTTGTACTGGCCGAACATGCAGCAGCTCCTTTACTGATAAACTTTAAGTAATGTATCTGTAAATCTATAATAGCAATATTATTAACAGTTTTGTCAGCTGCATCAGACTAGCTCCCCCAGATTTGAGGGTTATTATATATTGAGAGGGGTGCCGCCATAATAGCCAGTATCCCCAGCTAACCACCATTTAGAACTCAGCATTTAATCAGTAGTTAAGTTCAATCCAATGCTTTCCATCCTGAGCACTGTAGAGAGGAGAGGTGGAGCGACGTGAGACTACCAAAGATGTCACTTCTGAAAAAGGGCCGTGTTTCCTTCTGTGCACACGCCTACGAACGCTTGTTCACACACAACGTGCTGCAGTTTATAAACACTTTTGCCCGTTGCTGTTTACAGTAGGGATGGATGTTTGCGGGTGTGGGTAATGGAAAAAGATAATACTAATGCTACACCCACACACAGACCTGGTTAATGTCAGGCATTAACCACCGTTAAGAATCGGATCAGTTTAGGATAAATTGACAAAAATGGATGAATTTAAAGGCTGCTACATGTTTGTTTTTGCTTGGACTGATGCCAGTTACAGGGGATTCAAGTGTGTTGCAGTTTCACTGTGAAAGATTTTTTTATTTAAAGGTTTCAAAGCCAATGAATGTATTTGACTCGCATTAATTCACAAATATGTCAAATTTGATTTCAAAACCCTTTGAAATCCCACTGTGTTGGTGGTAGGTTCATCAGTGCGAACTCAAGCAGTCAAACTATTCAAAACCCAGTAAACTTTCTTTGAAATTCAATTTGGAGAATCAAAAGATTTGAAATATGTTGCGCTTGATTTTGAAGTAAATGCATTTTTTAATTGATGCACAAGCAATATGGAATATTCCCATTTGCTGGAATGGTGCAGCTAGCTTTCTGCATCATCCCGTGGTCTTCATCAGCAGTTAAAGATTGCCCAGATGTTGTCACACAATCTCAGCTTCAGTAGAGATACTTGAACAGTATAATGATGCTGGTTGCACCTGCTCCTTGTCATTGATATGGATAATGACTTGGAAATCTGCTTAACTACATAAAGTGCTGCTAAAATGCTGTATATTTGCTGTTCATTTCTGGTCGCTTGTATTTTACCACTTGCATGTCAATTCATTCCATCAGATTAAAAAAACAAACAAATTTTAACCTGGAAAGTGAAATGCATAAACCGAAAAGCCAAAGTTACGTGAGTTAAGTCGGAAGCACTATTGCTACAAGTGGAAAAGTTAGTTCGGAGCACCTACTCACTCAGTCATCCGATACGTATAATTACATTTATTTTTTCTTCTCGCTGTGGTTAAATGAATAGTTTATTTACTGAAAGGCATGCGTCAAACAGAAAAGTCTTAAGTCTTGATTTAAAAGAACTGAGAGTTTCTTGGAGTTTGTTCCAGATCTGTGGAGTATAGAAACTGAACGCTGCCTCCCCATGTTTAGAGCAGACCTGTCCCAGATGATCTGAGAGGTCTGGATCATGGTTCATAGCAAAGCAGAAGATCAGAAATGTATATTTGTTCAGGTCTGAGTCCATAAATATGCCCAGATTTCTGGCCTGGTTTGTGCTTTTTAACATTACTGTGTGAACATTACGAACTTTAAATCGTTCTTCCTTGGCTCCAAAAACAATTGTGTCAGATTTCTTTGACACGCTCAGTGACCCTTCTTGCTCTTCTTTTTTTTTCACACCTCGCCACCTCGTCACCTTCCCCTCTCAGAACAAGATGGCCCGAAATTCCATCCACTGGTTCCGAAAGGGCCTCCGTCTCCACGACAACCCCGCGCTAAAGGAGGCAGTCGTGGGAGCGGACACGGTGCGCTGCGTTTACTTCCTGGACCCATGGTTCGCAGGCTCCTCCAATGTCGGAGTCAACAGGTGGAGGTAAGAAGAACTGTTGTTTTTTTCTTTTTTGTTTAGGATGTTTAAGATTTTGAAAAACAGTCTTTGCTTTTTTTTCTCTTGAATTTGTCTTATTACATTATTTATTAGATAAGTCAAATGAATCAAGAAGAAAAACACTTTTGTGCTCCATCAAATGTTGTTTTTTCCTTCGTTTAAACACTCTCTTTGGTTACACCTGTCATTTGCTCGACAGATGCTCCTAGACGAGGGGTTGATGTGGATTTAAACTTCCTCTCATTGACTCAAATGTCACGGGGAGCAGCAGACTTACTGAAATAAGAAGCACAGAGCTGCAGTTCTTCAACACACAGCATGATGTCAGCATTTCTCGCATTTTGAAGCCGCATTTGTTTTATCTAAGGTTTTTAAGATTTTAATTGATATAGGGAAACTTTTGCTCTTTGTTTGGCAAAATTCTGGATGTTTTTTTTCCCTCCCTTGTTAAAACTTCTTCATGGCTATTGGTTTTGCTTTTGTCAACAGAAGATTGTTTGAAAACAGAAACGATAATTTTAAGTGGATTTAACAGATGAATTAAATCAGATTTAAAGCTTTGACCTGGTTGCTCTCGCTCGGTCAATTGCACAGGCGCGGGGTGCTTGTTTGTTTTAGTCTCTGCTCATGTAATCCCCGTTAAAGAGGTCAGACGGCAGGTTGACTTACTGTAGGGCTCAGTGACTGGATGAAGAGGTTAGAGCTAGAGTGTGCCTTCTCTAAACGGAGCAGGCTCCCGAGGGTGGCTGCAGACTGGGGAGTGTGGGGGGTGTTTGATTGGCCGAGGTGTAGGTGTGTAGGTTCACGTGACTGTTGAGTTTATAAAACTGTTATATCTGCTCCAAGGGATCACAGGATCAATATCTCTTGAACTGGTTCATTGCTCGCTGGCCTTTTTATTTATACATTTTTTGCTCTTTTAATCCTATTTGTAGACCTCGCACAGGAATATTCAACAGTGAAGTCAGTGACCCAGTCATATCCATCTGATTGTGATACTGAAAATGTAAACAGATCGGCAGCGGTGGTGGTTATGATGCTTGTGGCGGTGGCGGCGGCATCCAGGGCAGGAAACGCACCTCAGTAGACGCACTAATTGCGAAACCTAATTTGTAGTACAGCGGTGAAGCAGATGCACTTTGTTTGTGTCCGCCGGTCGTTATGTGAAAATGAAGACTGCGTGACTGTATTCCCTGATGGCCTGTTAGCTTTCATTCACATGGGTTCTGTCTGAGCCGACGGGTCGTCGGTGTCACCAACAACAGGATGGAAGCCTACAGGAGGTTACAGGAGTCGCATCACCTAATTTTCTGATTGTTAGACGACTGAGCCACGGCTGCCCCTCTAACGGTGCATAAAATTTCACAATGTGGCTCACCGGTCAGGGCTAAGGTTGTGATGTACAAAAAATACACACTGCTGTCAAACACACGACTACAGCATACAACAACCCATTTTTTTCAGTGTTTCTTTTAGGACATAGCCTCAGTAACTATCGCAATGTTCCATTGCTGTAAAACCTCCAGGCCCTATAGAAGTGAATAGAGGCGTATCACTTTCCATTTTCATCTCTGGTTATTGAAACAGCATCCCTCGGGACCGAAAAACTGGACCGCGGGTCGAATAAATCATTAAGTTTTAACAACCCGAGAAATAGGATGGCAACGTGTCAAGAAAAATCATTCTCCGAAAAGTCTCAATTGACATCATTTGCTTTTCCTTCAACGCTCACTGTGCCAGATCCACAGAAGTTCTGTGTCCCCGCCAAGGCGAAACGTAGGAGTGCTGGGTAAAGAGCCGGGGCTGCGGAGCAACGACCAATAAAAGTGAAATATCATCAATTGTTTTTTCCATTCAATGGAAAATATGAGAACCGTCTGTGCAAGCGATGTAGGTTAGTGTGCCATGCAACTTCTGAGTGGTTATGTGAGCCTGACCTACTTGTGGGGAGGCTTTCTCGCGTGGCCTGTTACCCAACCGATACACCACGGAAAACATTGGAGGTGCAGGCAAAGATACACGAATGCCTTGGAGCATCTGTTTTAAAAAAGAAAACATTTATTATCTGCTAAAGATCAGCGCTACCGTGTCATCAGATTTGTCTACTACAGTGACCCCGGTTAGCAAGCTGTCCTCTTTGAAAAGCGGCGTAACAGGTTTTCTGGTATAGCAGCAGCAAGAATAGCAAGGCTCAGTTTAGGAGAGTCTGACATTGGCTCAACACTGTTTTCTTGCTTAATGAAGTGTTTCTTTGAGAAATTAGGTTTTCCTTCGTGTTGAACTTTACTCCGTATTTCAGTTCATCAGCACAAACCTAAATGTTAAGTGTTGCAGAAGATGTTTGGCTTTGACCAACCATTGCATGGTTTGAGAGCTGAAGACTTCAGAAAAAATGGTTTTAAAAGTGAAATTTTTACGTAAATTTTATCTTCAGATGACAACTTTTATGTTTGTTTTGGAATTCATGGTTAAGTCTAACACTTTCCCACATATGGAGGCAAAAGCCTTAAATATCTGATTTTCATCTCCTTTTGAGTTTGTGAACTTTGATTAGGCTACCAGTCACTACATGAACTGCACACATTCCTGGCAAATCTAAGAATTGTTCTTATTTTTGATTTTGGTGAATAACAATTTGATTTCCGACTGAACATTATCAAACACCGACCGACTCCTTTCATCATAAATTAAGCACCAGTCTATAGCATCCCGAAAAAATTAAGCTAAGTCTTAAGTTCACAGATGATTAGATGGTTAAATAAACAGGTGGACCTATTCAAAATGTCTGTATACAGTTGTTTGAGGGATTTTTCCTTTTGCTCCTGACAAAACCTTTCTTTGAAAAAGCAAAACGACAGCAAAGTAGACTTCCGATGGTTTTACACATAGACGTCAGAAATAATAAGGGTTTTTATTGCCTCAAATTCACACCCGGTTCAGTGATTATTCTCCGTCTACTCCAACTGTGAGAGTGAAAGGAAAAGAGTAAGTGTGTGTGTGTGTGTGTGTGTGTGTGTGTGTGTGTGTGTGTGTGTGTGTGTGTGTGTGCGTGTGCGTCACCAGAAATGAGGTCACTAGACTAAGGGGTTGTGGTGTGGTCAAAGCAGAGTGTCTATTCAGACAGATGTAGTTCAGTTATATAAGTACACAGACACACACACACACACACACACAAAAACACAAAAACAGGCAGGTAGCCAGGAACATCAGGAGGAAGTGGCTAACCCAGCAACACAGACACAAACACAGAGCCACAACCAGGATTCCTCAATGTGGAAGCACACACTAATGCACACGCATACACATGAACACATGCTCACTCACTAAGAGGCGTGCACAAACACACACACATGGACACTCGCGTGCACACAAAATGATGAGCTTGAGTGCATGTGGGCACACTTGCTTATCTGCTGCAAGTGTGAGCTCATGTGCATCCTCACGCACACACACACACCGTGTAACAGCTCATAGCATATCACCCAGAATGATTTGTTGAACATGTCTGATGTTATTTTAATTCTTTTTAGTCCAGTTAGATAGAAGGAGGACAGAGGAGCTGAGATCTCAGGAAAAAACACTTTCACTAACACTTCCTCTTCACATGAAGATTGTTTTGCATGATCACCAGTTCAGGGCTGAAGCTAACACAAAAAAAGGCAACCATGTATAGATACTATGGAATTACAGGATGTAAACCCCTGAACATCCTCAGAGTTTTCAAAGGCACTGCACAAAATGACTGATATTATCTACAGTCCTAGCAAGCAGAATTCTTCAAGCATATTTTATCTCCATAGAGATCATTCTGAACAAAAGAAGGTTTTTCACATAAGTCTTAAACCAGTTCACACTTGGTCCTGCCACAGGAAATGACCCCTTTAATATGTCACCTCTGTTAATTTGACAGGAGTTGTGCCTCCCACGAGTTTGGCCCGCTGCGAGGCGTATGTTTTTTAAAAGCCTGATTTCAAATTCCCATTCTTAATTTGCTGACAGACCTTGAATGGACCAAAAGATCAACTCGTATATGGAAGCTCCTCCCCAGGCTTCATAACTGTGCACGTGCCTCATTGTGCCGTCGAGCCCTGTGTGCAGATTGAGAGCACGAGGAGCTTTGCACGAGGAGCTTTGCACCGTGAGCGAGCCCTCCTCTTGTCGAACGATCCCGCTAATGATCGGGACTGTGGGTCGGACACAAACTGAAGCACAGCGTGTGCTGGTGCTCAACAGTGTGACCTCTGGTGGCACTCAATGGAAATGTACTAAGAGATGTTATACAATGACTATTAGGTCGACCAAAGGATCTGAGCGGCTTCGACCTTGTGGAGTTGTACAGAATTCATTATATCTTGGGGAGGAATTAGATCCTGTACTTGGCGTGTCCATAAGCCAAATTTTTGTAATGGCAATTCATTCAAACGTATTCAGACGTGTGTGTCTGACAGAGGGAGATCCGCACTCCGTGGGCGGTTGTATGCGTCACAAAGCACACACACTTTTTAACGATGTGCCAAAAAGAGAAAGATCAAACATAAATCAGTATACTTTGCTAAACTCGAGGGGGAAAACTCAGTGTTTGCCTCACTTCTCCAGAGTAAAATCAGAAGGTCGATTGTGATTTTGTTTGTCTTCATTTGATTTGTGTTTTTTTCAGGTTTCTCCTCCAGTGTTTGGAGGATCTGGACGCCAGCCTGCGAAAGCTCAACTCCCGCCTTTTTGTCATCAGGGGCCAACCAGCCAACGTGTTCCCGCGGCTCTTTAAGGTCAGTATCCACTGATACCTAACAACAGCTCTGATCTAATTCAAGCAAAGTCATTTTAAGTAGAAAATACCAAAGAGTTTCTGGTTTTCGCTTGTTTAACATTGGGATTTGCTGTTTTGTATCATTGTACAAGTAATCTGAACATGTCGTCTTTGAGCTCTGGGAAAAATTTAAATGTACAACCCTTTTCTGTGCGTCTGTCTCAGGAGTGGAAGATCTCCCGGCTCACCTTTGAGTACGATTCAGAGCCTTTTGGTAAGGAGAGAGACGCCGCCATCAAGAAGCTGGCCATGGAGGCCGGCGTGGAGGTCAACGTCAAGATATCACACACCCTCTACGACCTGGACAAGTGAGGAAAAGACAAACGCCCACACACAAACACACACAAATGTGTGTGCTATACGTACGTTTTTGTTATTGCTACATAGCCAATGTTAGTATTAACAGCTATTTACTTACAAGTCTAGAAGAAACTGGCCATGTTCAGTCTCGACAGGTGAAAGAAGTTTGTTTTTTGAGGATTTTGACAGTTTAACTAGGACAAAATATTTGTTTCTAAATAATACAAATCATCTCTTTAATGTGATTAAAGGTGATGGTGATCACTGATTTTATTTACCCTTGAAGATCACGCAGATACTTTCCACTTTACCTCATAGTGTTACCTATATTAATTTTGAAACATACATATGAACCATTTAAACTTTAAAAATCCAAATGGAAATATGTATAAAATTATACAAGATTTAAACAATATTTTTTTGTCAATTCTTTCAAACTGTTAAAATCTTTACCGCATGATATGAGGCAGTAGATGCCCTCCTCTGCCTGACATGACTCCCGCTGCAGTCAGCAGTGCCATCTTGTGTCCATGCACACAGGGGACAGTCAAAAAGTCTTTATTTTCATAACTTGTTTGATGATAATTAATTCTTATTCTGCCAGATTTAAGGAAATCCGGACTGGCCATTTTCACTTCACATATTTTGACCTATCATAGCAGGAAAAGCACAGGTGTAAACTAATTTAATTGTCAACTGTTTAAGTGGAACACGCTTACCTAAATGGGATGCAGTTGTTATTAGCATTCTCTAGGACGCATGTGCATTTCCTGCAATGCCAAAATGTGTATTGAGCGTTCGCTGAGAGAAAACTTGGTCCAGACCAATTATAGTTATAGTTTCCTTCCAAATTAAACAATCTCTGACTAATTTTCATAGTTTAAAGTTACTTTGTGAATTACATTTTTAGATTAGAGTAAATGTCTAATCCCTGTTTCTGCCCCTCTCCAGGATCATTGAGCTGAATGGGGGGCAGCCTCCTCTCACCTACAAGCGTTTCCAGACCCTGATCAGTCGACTGGATCCTCCTGAGCTGCCAGCAGACGCCTTGTCGGACACCCTGATGGGACGCTGTGTCACCCCAATCTCCGACGACCACGGCGACAAGTACGGGGTCCCATCGTTAGAGGAGCTAGGTGAGAAAAAAAAACAGGGCCCCCCCCACCCCCCTGAAACTCGACACGCCTGTACAACAAAATGCTGACCTCAAACCAAACTCTTAGTGGAAATATGTTGCTTCTAATTAATTCACATCTGATTAAATGTTGACTCACCTGGACTAAATTGTTAGTGATTCAATTTGATCTAAAATCAAGGAGCGTGAAAGACGTGAACTTAAACAAACATCTTGAATTGTCATTGAAAGAGTACAACAAATGAAACTAGAATGGATGCATAATGTCATAATTATAATCTGCCCTAATATAAAAAAAATCAAGACTCGTACAAAATGAAAATCCCCTCTATAATTAACACTATACAACTGAACTTCCTTTAACTGTATATCCAGTATCTCTATTTAAAGGTACATTTCCTCTAAGCCCTCGCTATTGGATTTATAAGGTCACACGCTCACTGCATCCAGGCGTCTATTCCAGATTTCTTGTTTCCATTTATAGACGGTTACAGTCCATTCATACACTAAGCGGGACTGTAACCATCTGCTGCCTTCACCTGTGCAACTATTTAGAGTGAGATATTTAAAAGTGTAAACCCTCTAATGCCGCACGTGCAGAAGTCTGGTTTCTCTCTGTAAAGCTTTATTCCACACAAGCTGTTCTTTGTGCTCTGAACGAGCCAGGTAACACATTAACCCTCTTACACTCGCTCAGTCCAGCTGTCTGGTTTCCATTCACTGAAGGCCACCGTCCATTCACAGCCTGACAGTGCTACACCTGCTGCTCACACCTGTACCCAGTGTCCCTTTTGAACCTGCTAAGAAAAGCTGTGTCCCAATTAAGGGACCGCAGCCTAATTGGTCAAAGGTCAACAAACATATGGTGTGAAAACCACATTTTACAAGATATCTCAACGAATAATAGGGCTGGGAGTGTCAATTTAAAGCTGATATTGATCAGGAAGATTGTTCAAGTGGGTTACGAAGCTGTCGTTAAATTCGTATGAATGTTTTCAGGCTTTGACATAGAGGGCCTGCCTTCAGCAGTGTGGCCGGGAGGAGAGACTGAGGCTCTGACCAGGATCGAGCGCCACCTGGAGAGAAAAGTAAGTACTGCACCTCCTGTGGTTAGGTCCACACACAGCTGAGTTTTTTTTTTCCCTTCTCCGAAAACTATATATTCATGATGGTTGTAGTTAAGATTGGATAACAGAAACAGGATTCTAGAAATAATCACACGCGTTATTGTGTTAGCTGTAATCATAGATCAGATTCTGTAAAACAAATGTGTTATCTCTTTTCCCAGGCGTGGGTGGCTAATTTTGAGCGCCCCAGGATGAACGCCAACTCGCTGCTGGCCAGCCCAACAGGCCTCAGCCCCTACCTGCGCTTTGGCTGCCTCTCCTGCCGCCTTTTCTACTTCAAGCTCACAGACCTGTACCGCAAGGTCAGTTTACAACTTGTAGGGGAGCGTTTTTATATCGGCTCCTATGCTTAATTTATTACAAGAATCAAAGTGTATCCTGTTGTGAGGGAAGGTTAGTTATAGCACTATGTACATACAAAATGATGTCAGTCACTCAATCAAGTTTAAAATCTTTTTTTAAATAATGCCTAAATTGAGGGAGCTGCCATGTTTTATTTATTTGTGTTTTAAAATGTTCCTCTTCTGTTATTTAAATCTTTTCAGTCATCTGAAGACAGCAGGACACATATGCTAATTCATATAAAGCTTCTGGTTTGAGAAGTTCAATGTCAGATGGCAGTCCTTTTGTTAAAAGGGTAAAGGAAAAAGAGAAGAATGATGAATCAAAAACACTTCCATGCATGTGATGAAAATAACTACCTGCAACCAACCACATTTTATCTGGAAGATCCTTTTCAATCACCTCAACATTTTGCACTTATATATAATAATAATAATAATTGATTAATTTTTGTCATGTTCATTTGTTTCCAGGTGAAGAAGAACAACTCCCCTCCGCTTTCTCTTTATGGCCAGTTACTGTGGCGCGAGTTCTTCTACACGGCGGCAACCAACAACCCGCGCTTTGACAAGATGGAGGGTAACCCCATCTGCGTCCGCATCCCCTGGGACCGAAATCCAGAGGCTCTCGCCAAGTGGGCTGAGGCCAAGACGGGCTTTCCCTGGATAGACGCCATCATGACTCAGCTGAGGCAGGAGGGCTGGATCCATCACCTGGCCAGGCACGCGGTGGCCTGCTTCCTCACCAGGGGGGACCTGTGGATCAGCTGGGAGGAAGGGATGAAGGTGGGTGCTCTCATCCCCTATTTGCTTATGAGCTGACATTTTAGGTCTGTGCATGACTTTGGAAATTTTAGTCTGTGAGTCAGTTTAATGATTTAAATGATAAGACAGCGTCTGGCTGATTCACCGAGATTCCCCTTCAAGCCAGATAGGGACATTTTGTAAAAGCTGAGTATGGCATGGCTAACAGAATTTGTATCCCATGACCTAACTTCCAGAAACGTCTGCATCAAGTTCAGCACGGACATTGGTTTATCAGTTGTTGCTGTCCTGCTGCAGGTCTTTGAGGAGTTGCTTCTCGATGCGGACTGGAGTGTGAACGCCGGCAGCTGGATGTGGCTGTCCTGCAGCTCATTTTTCCAGCAGTTTTTCCACTGCTACTGCCCTATGGGCTTCGGCCGGCGCACCGACCCCAACGGGGACTTCATCAGGTGGGTAAACCCTTCCTACCTTCCACACAAAAAGGAAAAACATAAGGAAAACGGAGTGGCACTGGCAGAGCATCAGAGCACGTGCACAATGAAGGCGGGTTCAGTTTGTCAGAGGCGATTTAGAAATCAACAGAGGGTACACATCGTGAGTGATGCTTTTTAGATGTGATACTTAAAAAATTACTTAAATGTTAGCATTTAGTTGTTTTAGAATATATCTTTCTAACCCAATCAGCAGTGATTTCTCTAGCGATTTCTTATCGTTTTTCGATATATTATTAGTAATTTTTTACAATATTAGGTTTTTAAACTATTGAAAATAAAGTTTTTTGGGGATTTTTTTTTAATAAATATTTACTGTAATATTTTGCATCCCTGCATCAGTCCTGCCCCTGATTTACTCCACATCACTGTGTAACCTTCCACATGCTGTCGACACAAGCCAGCGTCTCTAATTTCTCCCCTGTGCTTCCAGACGATACCTACCTCTCCTCCGAGGTTTCCCCGCCAAATACATCTACGACCCGTGGAACGCTCCGGAGTCCGTGCAGGCGGCCGCCAAGTGCATAATCGGCGTCCATTACCCGAAGCCCATGGTGCATCACGCGGAGGCAAGCCGACTCAACATCGAGAGGATGAAGCAGATCTACCAGCAACTTAGCCGATACAGGGGACTAGGTAAGAGATGGATGAAAATGTATAATTTATAGTTTTCCAAGTATTCTTTATTTAGGAGATGTCAACTTCAAGAGTCCATCAGCTGCATTCGCCTGGATGTAGTGGACTTGTGTCCTCTTAACTACTCCGAGGAACTAAAATCTGTCTCCAAAATAAATGTCCTGTCTTATCCCAACAAAAAAACGACTTTGTGTATTTGTGTTTCCTGCAGGCCTGCTGGCATCAGTGCCGTCCACAAATGGTACCGGTAATGGAGGAATGATGGCCTACTCACCCGAGGGGCAGCAGCTAGGGACCAACAACAACAACTCACATTGTAGGTCAATTTTGTTCAAATGAGAATGTACTTATCAGTGCCCTGAATATACCAGTTGTTTTTTCCATCAATATCCATGCATTATTCTCCGGGAAATCTTGCAATGTTAATGGAAAATACTGCAAAACTTTCATCATGCCATGAAAGAGATGGTTACACGTCTTCTTTATTTAATTTTTTTTTTTTAATTTCAGTGCCTGCAGTTTCTGGGAGCTCCGTTGCAACAGGAAGCGGCAGCGGGAGCGTCCTACTCAACTTTGACAGTGAAGAACAGACACGGCCTAGCAGTGTCGGACAACAGCAACAGCAGCAACATCATCAACAACCTCAACAACATCAGCAGCAACATCAACAACAGCAGCAACATCAACAACATCATCAACAGCAGCCGCAGCAGCATGGTAGGTCATCACCTGACATCTCATTTCACACATATCACATTTTTGTGTGCCATTAAGTTAAGATTAAAACTCAAAAGTATTGAGTCATATGACAAATATATGTTGCAGGATACCACTCAGTGCCAGACGCCAGACAGACCATCACCAGCAGCCAACTCTTCCACGAGTTCGCTGTGCCTCAACACCCTGGTAGGAAACAGACCGGATGTACTTTTGAGCTGCGATGCTTTAATGACAAGTACTAATTTACCTTGGTGCAACAATGTATCTCAAAGTATAATTCCTAGAATTTAATTTCAGTTAAAAAAAAAGAAAAAGAAACCAAGTCATTTTTCTAGTGTATAGAAATGCTGCCACAAGATGGCGACTGATCACCCCCATTGATTGTCATTATCATCAGGGTTCTCCTATTTCCGATCTTTATAAACCATTTTTTATTTTCTCGTCTGCTCTGTCAGGACTCTTCCTTCACGGCAGAAGCTGCGTCACAGGAAAGCGGGAGAGGGAGTCGGAACGCGAAGGGTTGGGGGAGGAAGACCCGGCGTCCTACTCCGTGCACAAGATGCAGAGGCAAAGTGCAGAGGTGAGCCAGCGTGCCATCGCACCACACGGTGATGAAGTGAAGTAGTGACGAGACGTGGGGTGTGAGAGTATCACCCTGCTGACAAAAACGATTTGACGCAGGAGAAAAGGAAATGATGACGACGTGATGCGCATAAACCCGTATCACCACATGTCAACACTGACCTGTGTGTGTGTGTGTGTGTGTGTGTGTGTGTGTGTGTGTGTGTGTGTGTGTGTGTGTGTGTGTGTGTGTGTGTGTGTGTGTGTGTGTGTGTGTGTGTGTGTGTGTGTGTGTGTGTGTGTGTGTGTGTGTGTGTGTGTGTGTGTGTGTGTGTGTGTGTGTGTGTGTGTGTTAGTAAGTTCTTTCCTAGAAAAAGACCTAGATTTTCGATGCCCTTCACATGTCACATCTAGAATGGCACTCACCAAGGTCCAACAGTCACCTTATGAAACCACATGAATCGTTGACAGCAAAGTGTGTATTTAGAGTGTGAAGTATTTCAAATTGTTACCTAAACATTTTCAGCAGGAGTCATGTAAATGCATGTAAATGTTGGCTTGTAAAAAATACAAAACAGACCCCAACTATGCAAAAACGAGCACATAAAGGAAACTATGAAAGAGGAAAGGGGAGTGACATGTTCTCTCCGAATGCTTCTGTGAAACTCACAACCAGCTCTTTGTCTCGTGTCCTCCCTGCAGACTACCTAGAGCAGGCGGAGAGGAAACCGTCTGAATCCACACACCATCCAGGCAGCACAGGGAGGATACCCCCGACGTAGCCACCTGCCCCCAAAAGGAACGCGGGTCCCGACATTGCCACCGCCGCTGCCTCAAAGAATCCTGCTCAAACTGGCGTTTGCAGTCAGAAATACCCAGGGGTGTAAATACTAAGGTGAAAATGTGATTTCTGGCTCTTGACACCATTTCTTTGATTCCGTTCACATCGTGATCCACGAAACTCTGGCTTCCTGTAGTTGTGCACTGACCAGTTGGGCTGCGTCACAGGAAAGCGCAAAGAAAAGAAATGCCTCAAACTTTAGACTAAAACCTAAACTAAAAAACAGAAAAAACTGCTGCCACCAACTCCATCGAAACTCCACCAAACACATATCCGCCCTTCTGTACACTAACAATGTCAGGGTTTACATAACAGTTTTTGCACTTTGTGAGGTACACTGTGCTTCAACCAGGAAAACACCGTCACCAACACACAAGCGGACCAGTCAGTCTCACTCCATTCCATGGGACGTGTAGTGTCACAGACTTCACTTTGCATTGGAAAAACAAAGCTCTTTAAAATTTTTACAGAGAACTCGGGCAGTTGGTTCGGATCTCCTCTCTTAAAAAGGTGTCACCATTTTCTAAGATTTCTTATAAAAAACTAAAAAACTAAAAAAGTTGCTGAACAAAAAGGAAGGACGTAAATAAAAGCGCTGAGTTGAGTCGACACAAAAAGGAAAAAAGACAGGTGACAGTTACCTGATCAAAATGAGCCAAATTCTGTCCCGGGAAACCGGAGAGCCAACATTCCTCAGTGACAAGTGAATCCTCCCGATGCAATATTTATTCTGACTCTGCAACCAGTTCAACGATATATGTGTAGGTGTGGCTACTTGAGACATTTTGTGTTTGAAACTGAAATCAGGCCAAACATGGACCAGCGACGGCGCCGCAGCACGACCACAAGTTGATTGTGCAATGGCACGGGGGGAGAGGAAGTCTTTGTTTTGGGTTCCAACCTCCACTATGACCTTTACTCCTGGTGAGAATGAATGCAGTAGAACTGAACCAGAGAACGTACGAATCCGCCTGTAAAATACAACCGGCAACTCCTCCTGCTGGCCCCAACTGTTCACCCGTATGTCGTGAGCCAAGCAGCCAAAAATGCCTTGTGGCTCACACACTAACAGACCATGAATATCAAATTTCAAATTGTCAAATTGGGCTCTTAATTTGAAAAAGCGGTGCAGATTGGGTTTGTCGATGTACATTCTGGTTTCAGTGGAGCCGTGACTCATGACTGTGTAAAGTCGCTCGATATTTGTTCATCCGTGATCAGGCTGCCGTCACTTTACAGGAGTAATGTGTAGCATGGGGGCTGAGTTGGGTTGGGCTGGGCTGGGCTTGGCTGGGCTGGGCAGTCGGGTAAAAAAAAAGTATTGTAGTATTTCTGTATCATAATTCTATATGTTTTAAGAGGATTTGAGCATCGCTAGTAATTTGTAGCTCTTTATTTCACAATGGAAAGACAAGTTGAACCAAGTTTTTATTCGTGCTTTATTTCTTTCTCTCGTTTTTATTTTTGCTCTCGCTCTTCTGTGACACGAAGGTGAAACGGACCGCGTCCGTCATCTCTGTAACGTTGTGCTCTCTCTCCGTCTCTCCTTGTGTTGTGAAAGGCTTTTCTTGTGCTCGATGAAGTTCATGACAGGAAATAAAAAATTGTTACAACTAGACATCTTTTTCGCCACCTTCCTTTAAATCGTTTGACCGGTGACTCAATGGTGAGAGGAAAGAGGATTTTTTTTGTGTTATGGCGACAGATCACGAAATGGCAGCTGATATTAAATCACGAACCTAAACAAGTGAATCATCTGATTACATTGTCCAGCTGTGTTTTTAGGAGCATCGCTGTCCTTCCTGAATTTCCCCATGAATCGTCCCTGAAGGATCACGTCAGCTTCCACGTCCTGCGAAAGTTTGATTACTCACAGCTGAAAGTAAACACTGGAGCTGAAATAGAACTGCAGCGTGGGTCCTGTCGCCGCTGGTAACTGCCAGAAAAATCTAAAATAAAAGAAACATGCTGCGATATGAACCCGTAAGATAAAATATCTCTTTACTTATTGTTTTGTGCCATTGCTTCATTGTAGAGCTGTGTGCAGCGCTCCTTGCACACAAACAGACAGGCCCGTCTCGCCACAGTCGGACTGACCATCAGCAGCACCGGGGGAAGTCCCGCCCACCTCGGCAGCCCCCTTGCAGCCGTCCTCTGCAAGCTAGCGGGACTCGGCGTGAACTCTGTCCATAACATCTTTAACCGTGTGAGTTCACGCGACAACTGCAGAGCTCTCGGCAGCAGGCGGCCCTCTACTCGACGTCCGGCCCGTTGACCCGTGTGCCCCCCCCCCCCCCAAACCCGACTGGTCAGCTACGACAGTTAATCATCTCGAGACACACTCTCAAGGAATATTCAGCTTTGGTGAAAACCTATCCATGCATGCAAGTTATTTTGTACTCACACACACACACGAGTGAAAGCGACATGACAGTTGATACTTTTGAAAAAGCAAAAAGAACCGCCGACCCATCAAACTGAACCGAAACTGCCCGCTCATTGCACGGTTCAGTTTCTGTCAGGTTAGATTAAGCAAACACCTCACTTTCTTTCTTTTGGAGTCTGTGACTCAAACTCGTGTGTGTGGGACGAAGCTATTAATAAAGCGTCCCCAGAAATACCTTTTTGAACAGGCATGTGCATGTTGTCAACATTCTTTCCTTTCACTTATTGCTCATCAATATGGTCGGGTTGGATCCACAAAGTCACCGAGAGCTCTTTGGATCTTGGCATGAAGACAACACTCGCCTCCAGAGAAAAAAAAACACAACAGTACCTTGGTATTATGTTGAAACAACCTCCGCCTCCACTCAGAGTGAGTGTGTATACCTCCATCAAGGCCCAACAGTCCCCATAGCCTTACAGCTATGCCAACAAGACAGTGCAAATCATGAAATCATTATCTCCATTGGAAGACTGATTGATTGGAAGTAAAAAAAAAAAAAAAAAAGACAAACCAAACAAGATTGATGTATTATTCTTGTGAAAAATCTGTGGAAAATGTAAAAAAGAAAAGAAATGCCCTATCTTCATTCTCTCTTGGGAATCCCATTCTTCCACCAAGATTTGTGGGAATCTGCGAGAGCATGACTCCCTCCTTTCCTCATGCAAAACGTACTTTTCCATATATCCTCGGACACATCACGCCTCCAATGTAGCACTGTGGCAACTTAAACTCGGTCTTTGCTTGCTCCAGAGCAACGCAGTCTGTATTCTTCCATCCAAATAGCAAATGCACTTGCGCCACCATGAGCTCATGTGCACCGTGGCGGCGGGAACAAAATCGTAAGATCGACCAACTGAAGAGATGCAGAGAAGCGGTTTTCTCTTGCAACCTGGCGAAACCCACCGTACCCACAATCCACCACGGCGCGAGCACACTTGGCCTCGCAGGGAACCCGGGGATGGAATTTGGTTTGTGTCGCTCGGTTTAAACCCTTTTGAACGACGCATTTGTTTCAAGCCGTTGGACCAACGAAAGTAGATTTTTTTTAAAAGTCACTTGCACAACGGGCTTTGGACCACGCACAAACTTTTACTTCAAAATGCAGTTGACAGTGGGTGTCGTGCATCATCGACCTCAAGACGCAACGAGACAAAGGTGAAACTGTCAAGCTGTTACTCAATTCAGTAGATTTCTCAAGAAGCATCTTGTCATACTTCTGCGTCCTGCGAAAGTGCGATTACTCACAACTGTAAGTGAACGCTGACGCTGAAATATAAACCTGCCATGTTGCAGCACTTCACAGTGGCATTATTAATGTAGTAGTAATAGTATTTTGCTGGCCCCGCATCCGTCTTGTATTTGTCAAGTTATGATATCATATTGTCGATCGAACAAATTCACCTGTGTTTAAGAGTTAAAACTTTCGATAAGTAATAAACGTACTGCACAATTTTTCAAACTTTTCACCGTCACTATTTACTGAACTTAAAGCTTTAAGTGATATCAAAATGTCGAATGAACATGTCTCAACGAGTGTTACAAATTGTGTAGCTCTTGCTCATTTTAAGGATGGTGATTTTACGTGAGACACAAACAAGGTGTGGTTTTGAGTGGATTGGCAACAAAGTGACATTCAGTATTATTGATTAGATTCAATGTGCCTCGACCACAATTAAAACTTCAATTTAAACAACAAATCTTTAACAACAGATAAATAAGAATAGCAATATTAGTTTGTAGAATTAAGTAATATGGTGCTTAAATATGAGTTGATATATAATATATTTCATTACGTGAATCCAAATCAATTTCATCAAGATAATTAGTCAATATAAATCAATGATCCTGATTGGATCTACTAAATAGTTTTTGGGGCTATAAAATCCAACATTGGGCATACTATTAGTAAATCCAACATATTTTAACTGTTGCCTTCGTTACCTCGTACTAATTGTTTTGTTTGAGTTTAATTAGTTTATTCAATGCTATGTAATCAAAGTTGGAGGACTTAAAATCTATTCAATTATACTACATGTCACTTTGTTGCCATCATTTTTTTTTTTAAATTCACAGTCACATTTTATTATGGTGACCTACAGTTTAAGACAGTAGCACATTTTGAATATTTAGGGCTGTGGGTGTAGCTTGTGTGCATGGCCAGCTTCTATATTTTTATTCAAATTATTTTATTTCCGACAGTGAGTCAAACACCAGACGGCATAATTTCTGTCTGTATTGAAGTTTCGTGTCCTGCTTTACATGTGTGTGTGTGTGTTTGTGTGTTTGTGTAGGAATTCCCTGTCTGCATTCACCAAAATTAAAAACCGCAAACAGCCCAACAATACAGCATGTGCCTGTTTGCGGCCCCTTTCCGTCGCTCCATCCCTCTCATACCTCCGCCCACCTGTTTATTTTAGATTACCCTATGCAAAACGTGATGGTGGTTAGAACGGCGTGGGCGAGGGCTTCCCCAGGGAAACGTCCATTAAAATTAGAAATTTAAAATTAGAAACATTAAATTTAGAAATACCAGTAAACGGTGTACAGACTCGTGTTCATTTAGCATTTTCTGTTCATTTCATATTTAGCGGGAAAAAGGCCCACAGGGCTTTCTGTCTCGCCCTGCACTGTATATTTTGAATTATCTTCATTTTTCATATGTATTTTTAAAATTTTGCAAATAAATAAAAATTAAATTAACCCTTCACCTCCTTTCGAAAGCCCTGAACGGCCAGGCACCGTCACATCTTAAAGAGCCCCATCTTAAAAACATCTGGTTCGGCTCCAGGAAGCAGACGGCCTCTCCGTCTACAAGGCCGGAGACACACTTAGTTTTTAGTCATGCGTTTGCGACGGACAACCAGATGCGTGGTGAGCTCTTTCCGTGTTTTTACACAGTGACGGCGAAAGACTCACGCCGCAGAACTCTGACCTGTGAGTAGATCGTCCAGATAAATATTTATTCTGTAAATAGAAAACACGGCGACGCTGGGGGAGCTTAGCCTACAGCGTGGTTTCTTCTGAGGTCACGGCGGGAAAAAGGGATGAAGCGTGAATTATCTGTGAGGCCCCTAGATCGACCAAGTCGGGACAGTGGCGAGTACGTGCCCCTACACTGCCCCTACTGTTCATGCGGATGTACTGCATCTCAATTAGCATCAATTCTGAGGACATGAACACCCGAAAATACTAAACGGACGCGGGGTACGTGCGGCAGCCATGACGCATGCGCGAATGCTTATTTAAGTATATCTCTGGCCTAAGAGAATGCTCAAAACCTTGACAAACAGACAGACAGACAGGTGTACTTCATTGTTCACAGTATGGGAAGCTAAGCTTCCAATCATCCACTAGTTATGCTGCTATCGGCAAAGAGAGCGAGGGACTCTTCCTCAATCCAGCTGCTCGAGGCGGATGTCTGGCCAGCCAGAGCTTAGGTCTGCTCGAAAATTAAAATGTGGTCCTTCCTCGCCGCTGTCACCGGGTCCTCTATCTCTCGCGCGTCTCTGTTTTGTCTCCAAAGAGCACGATCCAGTCATCATGTGAAAAATCCCTCAAGACACCGTCTGTTATCACTCGGTGCCACACGCCACCTTCCCGTACACGCCGAAGAATGGTGGCGGTGTTGTTGTTGGAGCAGTGCCCAGTGTGACGCGAGCGGGAGAGGGAGCTGACACAATCGCTCACTGAGAGAGAAATTCTATCGGTGCCGGCCCAAGTGCACCAAAGAACTGCACGTCACTGCACGCCCATCCGAATATTTAGACCCTAACCCCTTTTTTAACAGCCCGACTGATGTGGGCGTCTGATGGGTGATGCCAATACCAGGCAGTAAAGGATTTCAGACAACCATACATTGGCCTGTAAATGTATCAAGGAAAATTTTATAACAATTCCTGAGATGTCAACATCAAACCCTTCTGACAAAGAAACACAATTGAGGCTTAATATTTTACAGTTCAACCATGAACTTCAGTGTGAATGATTGTAAATAAAAAATAAATAAAGCACAAGTACAACCAAATACATAGAAGCTGAATTGAGAAAGTAAGCAAACATGAAAGCACATCTTTTCTCCCATAGGCAAACATAAACGGCGATACCGATATGTCTGTGAAAGGCTCATATAGCGGCCGATTTGTAACCACCTTTTTCAAATTTAACACTATAAACGTGTTTTCCTGTGAACAGTTCTGGTCATTAATGTGTAAAAACATGGGATTGGGAAGACACTTACATTCGGGTGCACACTGGCACACACACACACAATGTCTCTAGCACGCGGCCGTCAATGCAAAGCGTCATGGCGAAGAGGTAAAACTAGAATATTGGTTTTGAATCAAACCTGAGGTCACTCGCACCAGGGCCCAAAAAATTGAATCCGGATCAAGTTGATCGGGATTTGGCGATCTACTTTATCACTGTAATATTTATCATTCAGGTTCGAAATATGAATAAATGTAAATATACTACTTGACATACAGTAAATGTTTATTTGACCAATTCCAAGGATACATAGCTTTTTGTTCCTGAAATCCAGTCTGAGTCCTTCTGCCGGGATCAGAATAGTCCTGATTTTATGGATCAAAGTTATCCCAATCCTTCCAAAAAGTTTTGAACAACGCAAATCCATAATCCATTTTCTTGTTTTGAACAACCCATTTTCAAGATTTGATCCAATCCATTAATCCAAAATCCAGTTGGATAACCTTTGAACAACCGGCCCAGGTGTCCAGACAGGAGCTGCCGGCGCTGTTGTACGCAGACGACACACTTCAATGGCCTAAAAATGATCAATGGTCAATTTAAGCAAGTGCTGAAATGAACCAACTTTCAAGCACAAAAACATAAAGTTATAAAATAGAAGTTACAGCTACAGCATTAAACAATAATAATAATAATAATAATAAAAGGACATTTGACCACGTCATGTACACTCTCCTGGGTTCAGGCCGTTGAGGGGAAAGTTAAGGTGGAATCCTTAAAAGACAACTTTGATTTGGGTTCAAAAATATATTTCTCTAGAGAACCAGCAGTTTCCTAATGTAACTTATTCATAATGTGACACAATCAATGAAACTGCTGTTTCCCCCCCCCCCCCTTTCGCTTTTTGAATTGCTCAATCCCACGTATGAGGGAAACTGCAGTTCACTTTTAAGAGGTGCAATGCTAACTCCAGAGGAAAATGAATATTATTATTATTATTATTATTAATAGTATCAACAGTATCAATAGAATTATCATTGTTATTATTCATTCATCAACATTAAATCATTTGATGAGTCATGTTGATTTTTCTGTGTCTGAGATCACGTCTGCGGAGGAGGGAACAAGCTCAACCCCATGCACTCAAAAGAAGGACTTGAACAAACTTGCGCAAGGTACAGATTATAGCTGAAGACGAAAGAGGGAAAAAGGATGTGACACACCGCAGATGACAGACCGGACCTGCTGGCACACGTCTGCACACCGATCCAAAGGGATAGCCTTCTGCGTGGGCGTGGGCGTGGGACTCCCCAGTGCTCAGTTCAGAGGAAGCCATCACACTGTATGATGTAATTTGTTACTGCCAGCGGCGGCATCCCCGACCACACCTCCTGGAGTGATCCCTCTCTCCGCGTGTCCTCCCCGTGCCGGCCGCCGGTCTCTTCCCTGAAACTTCGTCCCATCAGGAAAATCACAGGATGAAGCAAAGGTGATATCTTGTCTCATCGTCCTGTTGTGACTGGGGACGGTACTATACCACTCTTTTGTGTCCAATCCGATACATTGAGTATCGGCCGATACCGATCAGGTACTAATCTGACACAAACTTTCCCCCCTCTCGTGAAATGAAATGTTAATAATGCAGTGTTCAGGATGCACTTTGCTTAACCCAGCCATCTAAATCCGCACACTCAACTGTGAAACAAACGATCAACTCCCCCATAGGAAAACACACACATACATAGCCAGCAACATGACTGAGTCATGGAATGCTGCTGTTGTATTTCTCACAGAACTTTTGGCAGAATTCTTTGATGGTCAGCACCGTCCAAACAAGCAAAAAAACTAATTGAACTGTAAACTGTTAATCAAATAATAAAAAATCAACACAAAAATATGATGCCAGAGGGTCGGTCGAGGCTTTGTAGATATGTAAATAGGCATTTATTTGGTATTGTAATGTATCGGATCGGATTTTCCTTCTTGTTTATGCCGATATCTGATCCAGTCATTTTGGCCAATATTGCCCCGTCACCGATATTTTCAATATCGGATCGGGACGCCCCTAGTTGTGAGTGTTTGATGCATTGGGAATCATGCAAATAAATAACAAAGCATCCAATAAATGAATAAGAGATTTTATATATAGATATGATTTACATGTTATAAATATCTGCCACCTACCATTTCTTTTCCCGACAGGGAAAAAGTGACCGATCCATTATGAAGGTCACTATATCAGATCCTGCATTAAGTTTAGTTAATGCAACCTTGGGATTGGAGTCAAAAATGTTGATTTTGAGAAACAATTTTGTGCGCTCATGTTGACAATAACAACAAAAAATCATGCTCAAGACGTTTCAATGACTTTCAGTGCCCGATGTTTACTACACTGAATTTAGAACTCTTGGAGAACCAGGAGAAAGTAAACGTCAAGCTCAAGAAGCTCAAGTTCAAGAAAGTTAAAGCAAAAGCGAGGAATGGCAAACACACGCACACACACGCACACACACGCACACACTTCCACACACACTTCCACACACTTCCACACACATGATGACGTAGTCTTGGCACTGGCACACCTCCCATGTTTTCCCCGTCATGCAAATGTTTTCTTTCATCACCGCTAGGTCAGGATAAAAACAAGGTGCACTGACAAGAGAGGAAAACACAAGCTGACAGAAATCTGCACAAGCTTATTGGAGAAGGGCACTTCTTGTTTCAGCCGGGTTTCAAGACTATCTGCTTCTGCTTTGCCAGCTCAACATGAACTTCGCAGCTCTTGTGGTGAGTACCATCGCGGATCCGGGAACATATCAAACTGCAACAAAGACCTTTTCTCAGACCTTTTTCAATCCATGTCAGACGTTGACCCTCCGAGAATAATTTGGGCAGCAAATTTGATAAATGCACAAAGCTTGAGAGAAGATTCTTCACCCAACAATGTGATCAATACGTTTGTTAAGGATTAGTGTTCTTTCGCCATGTTACCTTTTATCTGGTATAGCCACTGTAGCGACTCTACTGTACATTTGTGTTTCCAGCTCTTACTTGGACTGATGGGGACAGTGTGCGGCAAAAGAGTCTGTCCACAGTACTGTGATGACGACGTCTACCATCAGCAGTTCTTCAACCATGTGTCGGACCTCCAGAACACTTCAGTCGCTCCCTGGGAGATGAGGTGAGTCATCTTTCTGTCGGCCTAGAAACAGGAGAGGAAGTCTCTTTGCCTCGATCGGGCTCTTCTTAACTGGGGGGGAGCACAGACCAAAGCAATCACAGACCAGACTGCTGAATGAATTGGTTCATTTAATGCTGTCAGAGCAGGGAAGTCCGTTTTTTTATCATCAAGAAGGAGAAGAAAGCCACGGAGAGACAGTCAAAGCCCCTGCTCTCTCCATCACCAAGTGTTATACACAGTGTAGCGATATAGGGAGGATTGCAGGAAACTTTGCATTAAAAATGATACAGAGCAGAAGAGGTGGTGCATCTGCTCCAACACAAGAAACTTTCCAAACCCTTGTATTAACCGGTACTGGTGTCTCTCTTTTTGTTGCTGTTGCAGCGTTGACAGGAAAGAAGGAAGAATGCCCCACTCCATTAGTAATGCTCAGTGCAAGAACTGCACTCGGAGCAACCTGGTCGTCAAGACCATCTTTTTTGAGATTTCCGTCTACACGAGGAGCACACACGACGACAAAGTCTGGTGCCGGTGTCCCTACAAGCTGGCAGTCGGATGTACGTGTGTCGAGACAACCGCCTCACATCGGGACGAGTCATGCGCTCAAAAAGGAGTTGTAGGTAGTTAGAAATCTATTTTAGCTATATTAGGCCTGTTAAAATTGACAATATTAATATTTAATGTGCATGCATCAATTTTATTTGTTTATCTGCAGGTTAGATAAAATGTATTTGTAGAAAAGGACGTAGCTGCAATTTTATGTGTCAGTGACATGGATTAACTCTCACATTTTTTCAATAAGATGAACTCGCTGTATTTTTGGACAGCGTCACACATTTAAAAGCGATGTGTTTTCTTTGGTGTTTTGTTTGAGGGAATCCAATTTTGTGGAAGAAATACCCCAACGTGTTTTAGCTGTGATGTGCAGCGTATGACTATCACACATTTGTTACATGTATTATGTAATCTGCTGTAACGACAGTATGATACTTTGTAATGCAACAGTATAATATTTGTGTTCAATACAAATGTGAAAATGATTGTTTTTGCAATATGTGCAATCTGAAAAGTTACCGTGCATGAGTTTACCGTAGCTCGCCTTCATTCGACTTCATCAAATTCAAGTAAAATGAGAATGTGTGAACTTTTCTTTAAACTTTTGTTATCAGCAACAATAAACAATATATGTGACGTATACACCTAAAGACTGAGCAAAGATAAGTAATTTTTCAGGAAAAATGCCAAAAAATGTTGACGCTATCTACTCAGATATGAATGTTTGTGAATATACTATGCCAGCAAATGTTTTTGAAGTAATTTGAAAATGTTAACTTGGGCTTCAGAGAATAATGATGGGTATTTTCACTATTTTGTGACATTTTATACACAGAACAATCAATCGATGATTCAAAAAAACGGATTGTCAGACATGTTGATAATGTTGTCTGTGTCAATCATATGACACAAACACACATAAACTGGAACGTGACATGGACTGTATATTTATACAGCTCTAGTCTTATCGACCACCCCAAGTGCTCTTTACATTATAAGTCACATGCACCCCATCACACACATTTATACAGTGTTTTTTTTTCTATCTCAACATCATTCATACACTGCAAGCACATTCGTCAAGGGCAAATAAGTGTCTTGCCTTCACGTGGACCTGGGGGTCGAACCATCAGCCCTCGGGTGAGTAACAATCATTTCTTTCTCCTGAGCCACAGCATCACAACTATTCCCCCTGGGATCTTTCCTGTTTTGAATGGTTGGTGCCCAAAATGTGTTTGATGGGGATGAGGTCAAAGCTCAGAGACTTGCAATGACACCTTTTAAATCACTTCAAAAAAATATCTTTAAAAAAAATAAAATAGAAAGATAATTGGTCGATAATTTTGATTGATAGTACTCTGTTTTTGTTTCCAGTCTTATTTTGTCCTTTTGGGTTTTTTCCCCCAATCTTGTTGTTGCTGTTTTTATGTTATATTTGAGGTGTTCAAAACTCCATTTGGTTTTGTTTTATTGTATTTGAAATGTCTAACTGTTCCTTCTGTAACCACGGCGAGCTCTCTGTATCTTTGCTTTGGAAAGGGCTGTATGAATAAAGTTATAGTTTCTGCAGAGACCATGGTCCAGACGTGGTGTTTGTACAAAGACAGTGTTTGAAATGTGACCATTAACATTTCCTTTAACTGAAACTCGTGTCCCTCACATGAAAAACGACCCCTGCAGACTGTAGAACTACGTCTACATACTTTTGACCACTTCTCGTAGTTCACGTTTCCGTCCAGCAGGTGGCGACACAAAACCTCCGGGCAGAGATATTTTCGCTTCCGGGTCAACGACTCTTCCTTTTCTTGTCGGCCATTTGTCGTACACGGTGGGTTTTTCTGTCGAGCTCTCGTCTCCGCGCGCTTGCATTGATCAAATATCACCACACAGCCGCACTTTCTCTGAGATTTCTCCGAGGTAATGTGACTGTGCGGCCGGCGATGTGTGCGTCGGTGCTGGTTATCGCGGGAAATGTGTATAAACACCAGAAATGGGTCGAGTGTGTGTGCGCGCAGCCACATGCGGCCGTGATGCGCGCTCCTAATGCTAACGGATGCTAGCCGGCTAACACCGTGTCGGTCACATTGCGGAGAAGTCGCAGTATTTTGTATATTGATGTTGTTAATTGTGTGCTGCGCCTAAGTTTCGACCACTTTTAGGAACCCAACGTGAACCTCGCGTCATCATAACGTGGGCTAGCTTGCGTGTTAGCCCCATGTTGTTAGCTAGCTAGCTAGCTAACAAGCTAGCTTGCAGGGACGAAGCGTTGACGCTCTGGGAGTAAAATTTTGATTTTCCCAAACCTCTTTTCAGATTTGTAGGCGACCGCCGCGACATCCTGTTCAAAGATGCAGAACGACGCTGGTGAATTTGTGGACCTCTACGTCCCCCGCAAATGGTGAGTGCCTCCGTCGTCGGACCAGATCCGACCTGTGGTCCGGGGAAACGTCACTCATCTCTTGAAAGAGTTTTAAAAAGTTCCGTTGGTCTCGAGGCTCAGCTGTAAACTCGGACCACTGACACCTTCCAAAGACGATCCATTGTGATTGTGTGTAACAAGTATTGTCAAGTCTCAGACGCATATATCATTTTTACACTGTCAACGGTCGTAATGTTGGATAGAAAACGGCGTGGTGCCAAAAAGTGCTTTTTACCTGGATCCCACTCTCGTAACGATGACCCCTGCACAATCCCTGCAATGAATTTCGATTTTTTTTTTAACGATGTGTCAGTAATACTGTACGTGTGTATTGCAGCTCTGCTAGCAACAGAATCATTGGAGCCAAGGACCATGCCTCCATCCAGATCAACATTGCTGAGGTACAAGAAAAATTAAAAATTAACGTTTATCTGAACAGAAACGCGTGAGCGTGCACCAGTGTTTCGAGATTGATCCCCCGTTGCTCATGTTTTGTTTAAAATTCACATTCATTATATCCAGTAATGCTAATGAAGTACACAAGGTTTGTACATGCTGCTGAATTTTAACTTAATTGACAGTAATCTTGATTATTATTATAGAACTTTTTTCTCAATTGGGTGAAGCGAACTTGCTCCGACTCTTTGACCACAATCACACTACTGTTGTTTCAATTGCACACGTCACACGTCATCCACCGTACTCCCGAGTTCCTACAACAGAGACGTTTATGAATGCTACAGCTGTTGTTCTAGTTTGAAAACCCAGAGGCTGCTTTGCAGTGTGGACCAGTAGTAACGATTGGTACTTATGCTTCTGGACTCGACTATTAGCCGGGAAGACAAAACTCTGTAGGCGCTGTCGGTAACAGTTCCACCTTGATATCTTGTCAAAATAAAGAAATCCCTGCTCTTTTCACCATTAGTGATATTTTTTCTGTCACATGACTGTGAATTTTTTTGTGCGGGCAGAAGTAGCATGAGTAGGTCGTGCCATCACGCCAATAAGTTTTAAGGTGAAATATCCAAAAACCAAAGAAGTTGACATTCACTTTTCCCTTTTAAGTCAAATCATGTATTCACTGTTCTGGAAAATCGGCCTTTATTCCTGTCAATTTTTTTTTACTGGTGATTAGGCCTCCCAAAGATGGTTATTGCTTTAAATTCGAAGTCTATGCAGAAAGGGGTTTCCTGTTTGAGTACTTCAGTCTTGGTCATATTAAATGTTACCCTTTATTTGACGCCGTTAAAGTTTTCTTTTTTAGAAGTAGTTTGCTGACGCATACACTGTCCTGCCTAAAACTACTGCAAAACCAACAGTAAGGCTCAGTGTTGGTTGTAATGATTTGCATGAGTAGCTCGGGCCTCAGAACCTGGAATGAGGAAAGTGACTCGAGCAGTTTTGACCCAAAGACTCTGAGCACTGTCAGTTTGTCTGTGAACGTAGTCAGTGAGATGTTCAAGGCAAAATGCTGTTATTGTTGGGAGAAAGCGGAGCAGGTGATTGTGGTCGTTTTAACTTGACTTGACAAACTGCTGTGTTTTTATATTGTCTGTATATTTGTCCACTTTTACAAGCAGCTACTGATTCTGCTTTTGTAATGGGATCAGATGGCAAACTTCATGTGTAAATCCATCACAATGTATCTAATGCATACATTAATTATTGTATATGGCAAAAGTGTTGTGTGGTAATTTAGTTGAATTACAAATAGGTTTAAAAGGTCTACACGAATACCAAACTGTAATCGATCATATCATAACCTAATGTTCACTGTGATGTACAATATGACGTTCATACCACTGAATAAAAAGCATAAATCAGAAATCTCAAACTGCACAGCATGAGTTTAAAACTGTTATTTTGCATTACACCTGGAAAAAAACACTGGTATGGTATTTTTAAAATACCAGTAGGTTTGCAATATGTAAACTCTATTATGAAACCAAGTCAGTGAATTCATATATATTTACATTTTTACAAAAAGAACTTGAGTATTAACAAAAACATCTTAAATTAGCTGAAACCCTTTCTTGTGTTATACTGTTGTTGTTCTTACTTCTTACCCGTGTGCTCTGCCCTTTGCAGGTTGACAAGGTGACTGGTCGCTTCAACGGTCAGTTCAAGACCTACGCCATCTGTGGCGCCATCCGCAGAATGGTAAGTCCAACTTTGAATGTCTGCTATCACGAACGCAGAAAACGGCATGAAGGATTATTATTGCCTGGAGACTCCCAGTGAAAGGTTCAAATTACAGATGAAATGTGAAGGAGATTATTCCCCGTCTGCAGCGGAAACGCCTTTTGTCAGTGTGTTTCTGTACTGAAAACGTGGCCCGTGTTGACATCACGGATTTATTTAATGTTATTTTCCCCCCAACAGGGCGAGTCTGATGACTCCATCCTGAGGCTGGCGAGGGATGACACCGTTGTTGCAAAGTAAGAACCTGGTCTCAAGTTTCACAACTACAGCTTACCTACCTGACCTTTTGTGTGTATATCTTTATAGCACCCATGGATGAGGATAATGAGAAATATTCTGTTATCTCTATGTTTCACCATCACTATAGTGCAGTTGAAGTCAGCCCATGTGCAGTGATATTAATGTAGTACATCAGTTCTAGCAGATACGTTTTTTTTTTCTTTGGTGGGGAATCAGTCGTGCAGTTAAAATCCTGGTTGTGTGTTTGATGAAGAAAGGTGTGACAAGTTCAGTTATGTTTGGGAATGCAGAGTTTAAAAGTGTTAACGTCTGATTTGGAAGCTGAAACCCTTTTTCCTCTTTCCGTTTTACAGAACCTTCTGAGTGTGCCGCTGGAGCTGTGGGAACTTTGTAAAATAAAATGGTGGAGAAAAAAAAAACTTGAGTTGTCTTTGTAATTCCTAAACTTGTGAAACACAAAGTTTTCGTGTTCCTTAAAGTGAGTTTGTCAGTTAACAGTTTGTCTTTTAGTGTTGAGCTTTGAGGCTGTATTTATTTTCAGAACGTCATCAAGTTTCAACAGCCGTCCCTGGTGGAAAAACTGGTAACTTTTGGTTTAAAATGGTTGAGGTGTCCAATAGAGCCTTTCATACAAGCTAATTTGACATAGAATTATAGGGAAGCAAGTGATACTAACCACATTAAGTCTCGTTACGAGGACAGAACCGTCAATGATGTGACTTAAAGTTAGTTTACGCACTATTTCATATCAAAATGGCAACTGGAAAAAGGTCACCAGAGTTAAGATGGACATTATATAGTAAGCATTTCAATTTTTAGTGCCAATGTATATAAAAAAAAATACTTTGGGAATCTATCTGAGTAATTCAATTCAAACAATTTGTCTCTATAGATACAAGTGTTTTTTACTTTACTGTTAAGGGCAAGTACAAATAATATGCTATATAACTAAAACATTACATGGACATCGGGACAAAATGTCAACCGGTTCAGATGCGGAAAGTGCCGGTTCAGAAATTTTTGAGTGCGTTGAATCTTTTTAAACCGCTGTTGAGGTCAGAGGTCACTTCATTGGCTCAGTTAATGTTTAATGAATCTAAACAATTAGGGACAATTGAACATTTTTTGTTTTTTCCAATTGTTTTTTTCTAACCAGCAGAGGGCAGCATTGGACAGGAAATCAGGTTATCTTTAAAACCTGAAAATCCTGCTCCTATTTCCAAATGGAAATCCAAAGCTGGACTACAATGTCAGTGCCTCTACGTCTTTATAAACTGTTTGTGGCAATATTCTTTTAAAAGATTATTTTTAAACGTTAATGCTAGATGCTGTTAACTTAAATTTTTATGAAACAGCGACCTCACAGTCATCTACGTCCTTTCATTGACATGCGGTTGGAGTTTGAATATAGTTTTGTAGACATCAGTCTGTACTCCAGTGATACACTGAAACAACTCAACAAAATGAACGCCTGTGATTGTGTTTGTCCACTGATTATCATACGGTTGGAAATGAGTGAGTGGGTATTTGTTGTTTTGTCTTTTTAGCTATCTACATACAGATGCAACAAGCACAATGATCTGGGACTGTGCACCCACCCATGTCGCAGGTGAATGTCAGTGATCAGTCAGGATAATGAATCAGTCAATGTAAAACAGATGTGAAGTAAAAACAACAGGGATTTAATCCGATTCTGTTGATTGAAGACTGGACAGTTGCGAAATACCGCCGCCAGTCTCTTGTTGCGAGTTTATTGAAGATCTTGGGAGGAAGGGCGAGTTTCAGGCCTTTTCCTGCTTTCTGCACCATCTGGCTTTCAAAGAACGAACGCGTAATTGAAACAGAGGTCATGGTGTGAATAACAGGGCAAGGTGACGGGGTTCCAGTGGTCATTACGCTAAACACAGTGTGGAGGCGATGGGCCAGTGGTGTGAGAGCGGTCTCAGGGCGTCTTTAACCTTGCACAACCTAAACGATAACTGCTGCTTTACTGCGTTGTTCCCATACCACCCGATTATGACCTAATGGTTTTCAGAAATGCAGGCAGCAGCGTTCTTCTCACCGCCGGAGCAGTCTCTTTCCCTCTCTTTTCTCTCAGGTGTAATGACAGAGTCCAGTGAATGTGCTCTGCAGTTAAGGCCTTCGGTTGCATCACTTCCCGTTCATGGGAAAATTACTAGCCGTTAGACGCCTCACCGTGAGAAGAACTCTCGTGTGGCGGCAAAACCTGTGTGTTTGTGTGTTTGTGTTTGTCTGGTGTCTGTGTGTCTGTCTGTCTGTCATATTCAAATACACAGCATGCAAAGAGCGCATCTGCTTTTTGGAAGCAAACTCTCTGTCTAACACGTATGGCGTTTCTCAGCCCGTGGCAGGGAACGCTCGGCGAGTCTCAGCTCGCCAGACAATGATCTTTACAAAAAGGGATGGAAGCCCCCCCCCCCAAACTCCCTCACCTGGCCCCCTGCATACCTTTAACACACACACACACACACACACACACACACATGCAGACAAAGAACACTGTGTTTCAGGCATCAAACAAGGGACGTAGAGCCCATAAGGTCTGTAGCAGGGTATCAATATATCCCTATGAATATGTTTAATCAGTTTTCTTCAATATATACATCGGTATAGCAGTTTCTCTCTCAGCAGTTCTTCTTCATGAGCAGTGTGGTAGGTAGGCTGCACGTTGAAAACAGAACACCAACACCTCCGGTTTCCCCTTTATCTTCCCCACAAAGGCCACCGGATGCTGGAACAAAAAGCTGACTGCGTTTTGGGGGAACAGGTGAACTCCCAACTTGCAGTACTACGTGTTCTTTGAAAAGTAAATCAGTAATGTATTCCGCGTGCTACTTCCTCTCCAGTACCTGCTTGTCCACTGACCTCGTCTCTCACTCTCGATCTTTGCCTTCCCCTCTCCATCTCCCCATCTCCCCCGCTCGCCCCCTTTTGTCCGTCCCCAGGAGCAGCCCGGCTCGTCTCTTTGTGTCTCTTTGTGTCTCTTTGTCCCCTCTCAGACGCCAGCAGACTTCAAAGTGGTTGCGAGGTTCCGCGAGAGGGAAAGGGGGTGAGAGAGGGAGGGAGAGAATGGAAGGAGAGCGCACAGGATGGAGAGAAAGGACGAAAAAGGGCCGCAGGTGAATCCTCATTTGTGCCCGTGTTGACATTGCATCTTGTGTATATGATGTTGCTAAAGAGCTAAACTATGAAGACATATCAGATCATTGCAGAAATAAAATATCACTAATGACATTTTTGTAAAAAATAAATTTAAAAAAATTACACGAAGTTTAAATCTTTTGTTGAAAATGTGCTTAGTCACTTTAAGATGAGAAGACTGATTTCCCCTCTAATGTCACACGAAGCTGCAGCCGGTCAGCTCAGCTTATCACAACGGGCTGGAAACAAGTAAGGAATGACTAGAGATTCTCTTTTGCGCAGATTAGACAATTAACTAAGTAACTGTGGTTAATTAGGTAAAGTCATCCCATAGCCCTGAATTTAAATTTGACAAATATGAGAGTGGTGGAAAATTGAAAGTGTTTTTTTAAATTTGTATTAAAGAGCTTTGAATGAATTAGAAATATGTTTCCCATTCAAACGTGTTTGACAAAACGAAAAAAAAAAGCTACAAAAATGTCACATGGTCGCCCATAAAAAAAACAAGTTTCATCCCCAGTGGAGCATTAGCGGGTCTGTGAATTTAATAGTGGATCTTTTTTTCTGGTTTATGTTTCTGAGGTCAGCACTAGAAAAAGGAATCAGGTGCCAGATATCTTGCAGTTCACTAAAGTGTTGGATGGGCAGTTGGACCGACCGACCGACCGACCCCCAGGCTGATCGGTGACCTCAGGCCCCGATCCTGTTCTAGGCAGTAAGAGCAAAAGAGAGAGGGAGAGGCCCCACCAGGAGAGTGTGGGGTTTGAAGTGTTTCACTGAGGGAGACAAAAGAGAAGGGCATGTAGGTACCTGCCTCACACACACACACACACACACAAACACACACACGCGCTTTAGTCTCTCAACCCAAAACATCCCCTCCCCGGCCCACAGCACTTCAAACATATCCGCCCTCGGCACTGTGTGTGTGTGTGTGTGTCATTTGCGTCCTATCTGATTCCCGGGACGGGAGCTGGGGCATCTGCGGAATGCCGGCGTATAGACGGACAATATTTACTCAATACTGTTATCATCTGCATTGTGCTGAATATATGTCTGCCGGGGAGAGGGACAAAACGAGAAAGCCTGCGCGGGCACATGATGATAAGAGCATTAAGGGACGTTTTGACTGTGGGCACACAGACAGATGGATTTAGATAGAAGAGTCAGCTGTCCACTAAACGGTGAAGACATGAATGAATGAGCTCCACAAACATGAACAAATTTAAAAACACGTTCCTGCCGTTTTGAGCTGTCTTCACTCTCGAACACTGAGCTTTTCCAAGACCAAAGCCTGTGGAGAGGAAAAACGGAGAAAAAGTTGCTGAAGTTGTGATTGTTTCAATTCAAACCGTGCCTATGCGTTTCAGCCATAGAGGCCTTCTTCAGGGCAAGTTAAAATGGTTGCCCTTGGGCTGTTTCCTCTTCGTATTCTCAAGTAGTCGCGTGAACTGTGTGGGCCAGTCACATGATAAAGTAATCTCCTGGTAAAGAGTGACATGGTTCATTTAAGGCTACGTCCACAGTACTACGTTTTCCTTTAAAAAAAAAAACGCATGACCTGTTGTTACTCTCACGCCTGCCGTCCAAGAGAAGTTGGACTCGGGGCCTGCGTTGTGGTGTGGACGGGGCAGAGGCGGAGACGCTTGGAAACGACGATGCCGTCGCCCGCATTCACTCCCGGATTTGTTCTCTCATCGGTCACAAAGTGCCAGCTCCAGCGTTTTCAAATGAAACGTCCGAGTATGGATGTAGCCTAATAGAAGAAGCTAAAGATGAACATGGGTTTTTTTTAAAGTGTGAACGTGCCACACCTGTGGATTGATGGATTTTGATTTAAAGTTTGTTTAAATATGACGCGACTCGTGCCATAAATTGTGACAAAGACAAACTAAACACCATGTTACACAACACAGTGGCTGATGGGATACTTCCTTCCTCCCCCCCACTTCTCTCTCTTCCTCCCTCCCCCTTCATTCTTACTTTCTTTTCAGAAAAATTCTCAACCTCTTCATTTGTGCGTGCGTGTGCGTGCGTGTGTGTGTGTCTGTGTGTGTGTGTGTGTGTGTGTGTGTGTGTGTGTGTAGGGACCAGCAGGAGGTAAGTGGGTTCATTGATGGAGCAGTTAGGAGTTACCACGACAACAAGTGACCAATCCCTTACTTCGCCTTTGGTCTCCGTGGTAACCAGGAAGTAGATTAGATACAGACTTCAGGGAGAAAGGCGGAGAAGAAAGAGGGGATTAGTGAGGTGAAACGACAAGTCCTCTTTCAAACCAAAGTGTCTGCGATGCCGAGGTAACGCAGCATCTCTTTCCTTTTCGAAGGAAATATTGAAAAATGTCTCTCCCCGTTTTATCCAGCTCTGCTGCTGTATCTAAGTTTCCCTGCCTTTCAAAACTTATTCTGTAGGCGGTGGTGCATATTTTTAAGAACCTTCAGATGATTAGTTAGAAAATGAATCAGCAATAAGCTTATTTCTGTTTTTATCCAAAACTGAATCTCTTTGGGTTTTGGACTGTTGGTTGTAAAAAAAAACAGGAGAAGAAGACATGAGAAGACGTCTCGTAGATTAACCGGTTGATCGAAAAGAAGCGTTGATAGTTCCGTCGACGATGTGAATGATCTTTAGTCGCAGCCGCAGAGCAGAGGACAGTAACCACAGAAGTGTCCTCGGTGTTGAGCCGTGAGTGTGCAAACAAGCCCGAGGAATGTTCTAGTGTGTCAGCGAATGAAGCTCTGGTGCATTAACACACTCCTTCAAGACTCCTGTAAACCACCGGAGGTCACTGACCCCGGCCCGTGTGTGTGTGTGTGTGTGTGTGTGTGTGTCGGGCAGACAGCGGTCCGCAGGGTCGGAGTTCAGCATGTGCTCGACAGACGACAGAGGAAGTGGATGTGCGAGGATCCTGGACTCTGGACGGTGCCGACAAACACAAACACGGCAACAAGGCAACAACTTCACCTGCCAGATGGAGGTATTTGAACTTTCCGTCTTCTGTCTTGTGCGCCCCCCCCCCCCCCCCCCCCCCCCCTGCAGGTTCATCAGTGAGGGGATTTGTTTCTGGAAAAATAAATCCTTTTGAAACTTAAACGCCTGAAAATATCACTTTGACTGAGCAGCTGTTATCGCGCTCTGTGTGTGTGTGTGTGTGTGTGTGTGTGTGTGTGTGTGTGTGTGTGTGTGTGTGTGTGTGTGTGTGTGTGTGTGTGTGTGTGTGTGTGTGTGTGTGTGGTGGGGAAACTCTTTCATCTTCTAGAGTGGTTCCTGTGGCTTAATTAGATAGCAGTGCTCCAGAGTCCATGAGAAAACACGCGCGCACGCACACACGGGCAGCTGCTCAGGTGTTTCCTAGAGGAGTGGCGGAAACACAAACATAGTCTGAGCACCGAACCTGAAATGAAAAATCTCCACTCGTACACTTTAGGCTCCTTTAATTTTCCACACCTATACAAATTGACCTAAACTTGATGATTAAAGTTTCCACAAACGATGACTATGTGTCACAAATTACTCTTTAATAGTCGAGACATTTCACTTAAAGGGGCAGTGAGCGATTTTGCAGGGAGCTTGTCCCTCTCTGTGTTGTTGTCGTTGTGATTTCTCTGCACCATTTTTTTTAGGGGGGGGGGGTTGGTTTTGATTTACAGGGCCGGGGCTGACCCGTAAAAACCCGGATCCTTTTTTCGGCGAGCGCACAGAACCGACAGCTGGCGGACCGTGAGTAAATATTCTCTGATTTATACAGAACGTGTATTGCTTCAGAATCGCTTCCCGCCCCTTTAAAGGTGACTGAAATGAGCGCGTGACTCCACACGTGCGTCAAACACCTATTGACGCACGTGTGGCTTTTTCATCGGCACCCTACAGACTCTGTTCCCCAGGACCTGTTCCCTAACTGGAGGAAGAAGAAGAAGAAGGCCCCAAACGAGACGGCGCGTGCGTCACAAGAGCTGTTTATCAAAATGTCATTTGTCCTGAGTGCGGACTGAGGCAAAAGGCCTTCGCCGAACACTTGTTCTTTTTAAAAGAGAGAGGAAGTAAGAGAGGAAACGTATTCAGGGGGATGACGGCCGCTCCCTGGAGGATTCAACTGAAGACGGAACCTTTTCTTTCTTCAGCGATGAGAAAGACTCAGAGTTTAGGAGTGTGTTGGGTCGAGAGTGGACACACCGAGTGTCTCTCTCTCTCTCTCTCTCTCTGTGTCAGTCTCTCACGCACTTACATTGAGTCCCACACTGACGGACAGAAGCAGCAGCAGCAGCAGCAGGAGGAGGAGGAGGAGGAGGACATAAGTCTGTGTGGGATGGTGTGACAGCTCCCAGGGAGAGAGACGAGATTACGGAGGGACAGAAAGAGCGAGATGAGCGGATTATGAGCGCAGAAGAAGAATAAGTGGGAGAAGTGAATCTGGAGATGCTCTCAATCGCACACTGTTGGTACGCCAAGAAGATCTTTGGCAAACGGAAAGTAAAAAAAAACCCCAAAACAAGCCTTTGAGTCGTCTTTCGACCGCATCTCATGGTCTTCATCGGCACACAAAAGTTTGCCCAGTACGGTGACCTTAGTGTGGAACTTGGGTCACATACAGAAGGGCCAACCAAAGTTCTACCAATGGGTCACATGACGACAGCTGCATCAACCTCAACCGAGCACACCGCATCCACTGGTGAAGACAGTGAGAAATTGGTTGAAAGCTCATGGAAAAGTCGAGCAAGCCTTCGGAAATTAAAGCCTATAAACGCTTTATAAACGGACCTTGAGTTATGATTATTTAATGAAATCGGATCAGACGCAAAGTTTTAAACACACTGAATCCACCAGTGCTTGGTCAACAGCAGCCTGGCTGTGTGTGTGTGTGTGTGTGTGTGTGTGTGTGTGTGCGTGTGCGTGTGTGTGCGTGTGTGTGTGCGTGTGTGTGTGTGTGTGTGTGTGTGTGTCTGTGTGTCTGTGTGTGCGTGTGTGAGCACCTGTCTGACCTTTTTTATTTGTTTGTGTGTGTGTGTGTGTGGTTTAATTTCCCATTTGTTGTTTGACTACTGCAGGAGTGTCATATTCACAAGACCAAATTTTGAAAACAAAATGATTTTGAGGAATTATACATTTTAAGATGGGGTGATGGGAGAAAGAGGTAAAGGAAGGTGTTTGGGTAAGAAAGGAAGGGAAAGAGAAGGTGAGGTACGGGAGGAAAAGAAGCCAACACACAAGAGAAGAGAGGAAGCAATAAGGCACGGAGGGATGGGAGAACGGGAGGAGACCACTTGGGAGAAAGATGGAGAGAAGTTAGTGAGGAAAGAAGGAACTGAGGAAATTCTTAACGACATCCGGGGATGTACAACTTGTACATCCCCGGAACCAATCACAACTCGAGTCATTGAACGGCGCCAATTAACACTACCGTGATTAATTGCCAATAAGAGAATAGAAGTCACCCATTCCGACACGCAGCGCTGGAGGAGGCTGTCCCCTCCTCCAACCGCGGCCCGGGCCAACTCGCTCCGAGGGGGGGGGGGGGGGATAGGTGCCTGGCGGAGCGACACGGAGAGAGAACGGGTGAGAGAGAGAGAGAGAGAGAGAGAGGACAGAAGCGTCGACAGCCCCGCTCCGCGCTCCTCCCTGTGTGTCGCTGCGCACTTTTCCAAATGCGTCTCTCCCGCGGACGTTGACCAACTCCGCACATCCTCTCGACCGTATTCCACTCTGTTCCTTTTTTCTTTCTCTTCTTCTAGTCACAACCGGAGTCGCGGAGGAAAAACAGGTGGAAGAAGAAAAGGCAGCAGCAGCAGCAGCAGAAGAAGAAGAAGAAGATGATGCCGCCCGGCGCTGCGCTCCCCGCGGGCCCGCGCGCCCCGGCGCCCCGCGTCGCGCTGCTGCTGTGGCCGCTGCTGCTCGCGACCTGCTGCGGCGCCGCGGCGGCCCAGGAGCTGCCCGCCAACGGGGTGAACGGCTACAGCCTGCACCCGCCCTACTTCAACCTGGCCGAGGGCACCAAGATCACCGCGTCGGCGACCTGCGGCGAGGACGACTCCGGCCGGACGCTGCAGGACCTGTACTGCAAGCTGGTCGGGGGCCCGGTGTCCGGGGACCCGAGCCAGACCATCCAGGTGAGCAGGGGGGGGGGGGGGGGGGGGGGGGGGGGGGGGGGGGGGGGGGGGGGGACCAACCCCTATACATGGCTCATTTCTACTGAAGCTGCCCAAGAGTGCGTCGGAGGGTTAAAGGTCATTGTAGGCTTTGTTGTACTAAAGGAGTCCTTATCACATAGTTATGCCCATTATAGCCTCAAATTCACGCCATATAACCATATGATGTTCCCCCCCCAGGGGCTCGTGGCTCTGCAGCACCGGGTTTAAACAGACTGAATCATTTGGATAGCCTCCGGCTACACTGCTGTAGTACTTGTATAATCCAACGCCGTGGGCTTCTTATGCCTCCTCGTTGCATACAATTGAGTTCATTACAGACTGTGGACTTTGTGGTGCACGCTCGGTTCCTTTTAATCTTATATTGCGTCGTATATCAGAGTGTCTGTGGTGTTGGCTATTATTCCAGTATTCGTATATTCATACGAGAGCATTAAATATACAGTTTGCATTCCTTCAATTTTTCTCTGAACCTGTTGCATTTTTGCAGCGGCGAGGCTTCGAGGCTTCGGGACACCTTGTCGTGTCAGATTCAAGGGTTTGCACTGACAACTTTTTGTCTCCTGTCGCACCAGCTCTGTCTTCCCGTTTTCAATCCCTGACAGAGCTCCTTGTCAAGCGTTTCCCAGCAGTTTCTCTTTGAAAGTTGGAAGTTCCTGCTCTCCTGCGTTGCCAGCATAGAGTCGAACAGAGGGGGTCAGCAGTGTGCGCGGATCTCCCAGCACGCTCTGGTGCCAGGTCATTACTTCACGCACCGCTTCCTTTGTGGGACTTGTGCAAAACGCGGGCCACTTACATAAGGACGGGCGTCCAGCCACTGATAACCACTATGTGTAGATGAGTTTTTAATGTGACGTCGAGGGTGCGAGGTTGTTAAAAACAAAAACAACCGACAGCAGCAGCAGCAGGAGGCCCCCGCTGTGTGTTTGACAATTACGCCTGCGGGGCCTCACTATATAGTTAACACACAAAGGACTATTGCAGTTTCCTGGGTTAAACATTAAATCAACCCTCTGGGTGATAACACGCAGGCCTATTGCCCTCTCTCTCTCTCTCTCTCTCTCTCTCTCTCTCTCTCTCTCGTTCTCCTCCTCTCTCTTTCTCTCTCCCACCTGTTCCACACATTCCTCGCGGTGACTGACCCGTGTCCTCCAATCAGAGCGGGCTTATCCGCTCTATTACCGCGAGATCGTCAAGGTCCAGAGCGACGCTTCCCCTGGAGGCGACGCCGGGCGTTTTTTTAAGGTGTTCTCACAGGATCACGGTTGTCCGAACTCCCCCCGCCCCCCCCCCCCCCCCCCCCCCCCCCCCCCCCCCCCCCCCCCCCCCCCCCCCCCCCCCCAGACTAAAGAGATCAGACTAAAAAGATGAGGGGATAGTTTTGAGGTCGGTGGGATACAGATGGCTTGATCAGCAGAGGGAGACAATGAACCGAGCAGCAGGCGGTCCGAAGTGTTGTCTGGTTGTAAAGACCTAAAAAAAAGAATGAAACCAACAAACCACCAGAACAGTTGCCCCCGGGGGGCGTTGAGAGATAGAGGGGACTTAGAATAGAATAGAAACTTTCAAGCTATAAGTTTCTAATGTAAGAACAGCAAAACACCCAATTCAGTCCGCGAATGGGAGAAAGAAGGAATTATGTATTTTGCTAGTTAACTTCAGTTCAGCTGGTAAATTGTCTTTCTGTTGAATGTGCTCTTCACGAATACAGACGTGAACCCGACCACATTTTTATCCACTTCACTTCATTTCTTCTTCTTTTTTTTTTAACCCTGAGGATTAGGCCGAATATTCCCCTCATCAGAGTTTTGTCATTCGCTCTCCCTCTGATCGGCCTGCTCACGGCAGTTCTGGTTGAAGTGGCCACGTCGCTGCATAATTAGCTCAGGAAATCTCCAAAATGGAGCCAAGAAAATCTGGTCATTAGCTCAGGAGATGGTGCATTATGTGTCCGGACTAAGAGGTTTAGCCCACTTCGCTGAGCTATTGTGGCTTGGCCCACTTTCTCTGTTACTGGAACCCCCATCCCTGAACAGCGCGCGCACACACACACACACACACACACACACACAGACACACAAAAGTCACAAAACACACTATTCTGTGTTGAGCTTAATCCTGTTTTGATTTGACAGCAAGACGTGAGAGTGTTTTTATTAATTAAAAACAGCAGGAGGAGGACTAGAGAATTATAGTGTGTGTGTGTGTGTGTGTGTGTGTGTGTGTGTGTGTGTGTGTCTTGTGCACAGCCTCTCAGAGATGCAAGCATGAGTGCACAATGGTGGCAGCCATAAGGCAATTTACAGTAATTGTCAGGACTTTCTTTCCCAGAAATCTTCTAATCTCCGGGCAGAGATAAACCACTGACTCCTGAGACTCGTATCTGCCAGCAGGCTAGAAAAAAACCCAACATTAGATTTGACAAAAACGTTATATTTTGCCTGTTCATAAATGAAATGTGCGTTTTGAGCTCATTAGGGCTGATAAGCAGAGTTCGAGGACGAACATGCGGGGGCCTGTTGCGTCTGCCGAATGTTCAGGGGGCTCAATTATCCAGAAATTCTCCCAAGATTATATCATTAAACCATTTCCTCTCCTGTGGGTGGAGGTGTTAGAGAGTTGGCAGTGGTGCGACTATCCCCAATGTAGACTGAGAGCTTGATACCGCCGGAGTTTTAGTTGAAAATGAATGGTAACGAGGCGCCTGTGTCAATGGGAATAGTGTGTTTTCACCTCAGCATCGTACCTGGTACATGCAGCTTTCATTCATGTCAAATATCATGAAATACCAAGGTGAGGATGAGACAGAGGGGAGGAGAGACTATGAGACAGGTACAGCTCGAGGGAAAGAGACAAACCGAGATGGTAGAAAGAGAAGAGGAGCTAGAGGAAGTACAGTAGGAGAAAGGAAGTGTATTATGTCTGGATAAATTGAGGGTGTTGGCTCTGACTGGGGACGATGTTTGCAGGATCTTGAGCCTAATTACGTTCCGAGGAAATCTTTTTACCTCCATGCTCGGCGGGCCACGCTTTACTAAAGTACAGGAACCTCTGGGGAGGGGCATGAAGCGCTGAACACGCCTGACTGGTCTTTGTAGTGTTGCTCGATGTACTTTGCATCATCGTTGTTGTGTTGTCCGAATTCCCGTCCCCTGGCGGACTGGAGTGGAAGCTTGTTGTAGCCGTTGGTTGTTTCTTATGCCAGCAGGCTCCCCTTGACCATGGTGAATACGCAGGAACCTTTGAGTCCCTTGAAAAACCGTTCGTTGACGTTCTTGCTTGTAAAGGGGAAGTGAAAAGAGAGGAGTGAACGTGTGGTGTGAAAGAAAACTGGGAAAAATAGAGAAAGGGAAACAGTGTGAAAAAGAGTTTGACAGTCCGGCAGGAACACAGAAGCAGACCCCCCCCCCCCTGCCGGCCTTTCGCTACTCTAAACACCTGCATGCTCCTTTAGAGATGTCACTTCCATGTCGGGAAATCACCGTGATTTCCTTTTTTTTTGTGCACCACCACCTTCTTTTTCTTTAATAAATACCTTCATTTCTCAGGATCCTTCTGTCGACTGTAGGTGTTCAGTGCACCTTGATGTTTTCAAGGTGCTGTGTGACCTGCTGTGTGGAAAATGTGGAGAATAGGTGGGCTTCGCAGATTGATATACAAGTGGAGAAGAATGAACAAGAATCTGCAACGTTTGGATTGTTTGATCACTAAAAGAAAACTGGACAGGTGATCCCTTAGGGGTCTCGCCGATAAATTGTCACGTCAAATAACTCATTTGACAAAAGTTTGTCCAAAGTTATAATCGTGTTAACATTCCCCTTAGTTTGCCCTCATTTGAACTCATTCTGCCCCTCAACAACATCGTGTTTAGCAGCTATAATGTGAAGCATATTCATGTATCTCAGTCCAAATACTAAAAGTGCGGAAGGTGATGGTAATGGTATTAATTTAAGGGACTGAATTGTGTAAATTGAGAGTTCAATAACTCCAGCGGAACTACACTGGCACACAAATGACTAATTTGAGGGACGGATTAGTAATTTAACGTGCACCGATAATTCATTTGAGGCTGTACAAGATTTTAACTCCCTCCCCAAAAAAAGGAAGACGGGGGACGGTGAAGCGGGGTGGAGTCGGATGGTGAGCGGCGACCTCCGACCTCAGCGACCTGCAGCGATAACATCTCCTGACCCAGCCTTTTGTTTCCAGTCCACGCTTGTTTAGTTTATGCTAACGCTTACACGGCCAGCAGGGGTTTGGGTTAAAGGCTCAGACGAGCAAACTGGGATTAGCCGAGAGCGAAGGAGCTTTAGAGAACCAAAGAGGTGGAGGGGCCACTTCAAGTGGGCACTGGCATGGACCATTTACTTCCACTCGGGTTTTCTGCAGTATGAAAATGACCGGGCAGAGACTGGACAACATGTGGGAGATGATGTTGTGCACGCCCAAAACAGGCAGACTGGGGCACAGGGATTGAATTTATGAGACAAGTAAAACCCACAAGCAGAAATATAATACAAGCTAGAGCCTCAGTGTTGCATTAGTGAGCGCGGTGTCCCCTTTCAGTAGCTTCAGGGACAGACAATTGTGAAATAAATCTCCTCCTCTCATGGGTGTTTCCTGTGACTCTGAGGGATGGCGCATGCAGGTAAGTCTCTAAGTTGCAGCTCCAGTCTCTCTCTGGGCCCTAACTCCAAGGCCGAAGGGTCAGATCCCACTGTAAACCGAGGTGTGTTAATCAATAACATCCCGTCTTAGTTTTATCTAAAGCAAGACCCCGGCATTTATTAGGTCTGTGAGTAGGGAATGCGATGAGTTTCAGGACAGAGACGTGTGCGGCTCTTAAACTCACGAGTTCCTCCACGCCTGGCCTGATGAGTAATTGGAGTCGAACCCTGTGGAGTCTCGCGGAAGCTATTTGTGTCCCCTTCTTATGAGATATCCTGAAACTATCTCCTCATAAAAAGCACAATTCAAAACCAAACAAGCCTCAAAACCTATTTCATGGCTGGCGAGTGCGTGGCCAATGTGGGCTGTTGAAAACTGTTGCGAAACCGATGTAAACGACGGCCGTCATTGGAAAGTCGCTAAGGCCTGCTCCGAAGTTCGCTGAATGTCACTAGATGATGTTGGCGTGTTCATTCGATCTGTTGTCAGACAATGGAGCAAGCAGGAAATAGTGACAAGACTAGATGTTAACAATTGTGAAGGACACGCATAGACAGAGGTTAGCCTATGGAGGGAAAGCCGGAACTCATGCTCGCAACTCTCCTCTCCAGAATGTAGCAACGGTTTGTCTCGGCAAAATCCAGCCAACGCTGCTCGTTAAAGTCTTCCCCGATGATGACGTAACAGGAACAATTCATTTTGAAAGAGCAACGGCCAATGGGGAAACTCCGACACTCCACCGACCCACGGTGTAACTTTTTAAGTCAGTTATGAAATATGGGTTTCTGGGGCTGGCCTCGCTGGTGCGTGACTGAATGGTGTCTTTTATCAGCAAGCCAAAGACAAACATGTGCTCCCCTAGATTTGGACCCCCCCCCCCCCCCCCCCCCGAGGTCTCGAGTATGAGACCTTTTCAATTTGAAAGCTTGACTCCTGCTTCAGAGCCTTTTTTTACAACCTCAAAACGCTCAACCAAAGATGAAAATATGAATCTCCTGCCTCTGTCCTCCCAGGGCCAGTACTGTGACATCTGCAGCCAGGGAGAGAGCGACCGCGCCCATCCCATCACCAACGCCGTCGACGGGACCGAGCGGTGGTGGCAGAGCCCGCCTCTGTCCCGCAGCACCGAGTTCAACGAGGTGAACGTCACCCTGGACCTGGGACAGGTAGGACCTCGCCGAATACTCCCTGCACTGAAACACGCACCGGCAAACCTTCCCTGTCTGTCTGTGCTGTTGTGGTTGATGTTGGTCTGCTGGCGTCAAGTTTGACTCTTTCTTGCTTTGATGCTTGACTGTTTGGACATTTTGCTCAAAGTGACTGCAACTCGTCACAGTCCCAGCGTCAGTGCCGGTGACGTTGAGATGAGAGCAGGGACGCACAAAAGGATCACTAAGGTTAAATGTCCTTGTCTGAGAATCACTAATAATAATAATCAATGTTTGAATAATGATTTGGTCAATTACCAGGGCAACGCTTTGGGCTTCCAAACGTCCAGATTGGAAGCCTAAATTCGGATTCGCATATCTAGGAGTTCAATTTTTAGGATTCTAAACATCTGCATGTTTCATCAAATTAGCCTGCATATTCAAATCTGATATTTCGGATCAATGCATATCTTCCCCTGCCTGCCACGACCACCGGCTCATTCCAACGTCTCCATTAGTTCTCAGCTGCAAATGAAGCTGATTGGATTTCAGCCACAGTCGCTCTTGTAAAACTCTCTTGCCGCTCGCTATACCTACATAAAGAGATCAACTGCTCAGCCTCCCCGCTCGGATAATGAATGTGAAATAAATCAGACCATTAACGGTGTCACCTGCCAACACCAGAGATAAATCAGCCTCCTGAAGTTCAGTGGCCCGGATCAGAAAGCAAACCGTAAAAGCGTCAGTCTGCGTTGATTCAGAGCTTTTGTTCTTGGCCGGAGGCTCTGTTTGTTCTAGCTGCTGTTAATTCATCCGAGGGAAGCACATGTAAACATGTAGCGTGTACATACTGTATTTTGCACACATACATGGACTAACGGAGTTGGGCCTCAACTAACGATTATTTTCATAATCAATTAATCTGTCGATGATTTTCTTGATTAATCGATTAGTTGTTTGGTTAAATTCCAAGATGATGTTTTGTCCACACACCAAATATATTTAGTTTACTTTCGTAGAGGAGCAAATAAATCAGAAAATATTCATATTTAAGAAGCTGACATCACAGACTACCTGAACCGATTAATCGATTATGGAAATAGTTTGGCGATTACTGTAGTAATAATCGTCTAACTGTTGCAGCTCTACACTGAGGCATATACACGGCAGCACAGAGGAGCTTCGCTCTCAGTCTCCCTGCGTTCGAGAAGTTAACCTTCTTGTGTTTTTGAACGTCGCTCTTGAACGAGCTTTTCATGTTTCTGAATGTGACTCTTTTGTGCCGGCCCCTCTTGCTCGAGTGCCCTCCTTGTTCATCGGTGGAGAGACATTCATGCTGTGTGTGTGTGTGTGTGTGTGTGTGTGTGTGTGTGTGTGTGTGTGTGTGTGTGTGTGTGCGCGTGCGTGCGTGTCCAACGAGTGTGTTTTCTGTCATGGCCATCTTTCGTCCCTTTTCCCTTCACTCGTTCTTCGACGGTTTCAATAGAGAAGCAGGGAGCTGTGACAGTCGCCTCATGTGTCGCTTGTAAAAGCTTTTAAAAGCCTGTTTACACGTGGCGGCAATAAAATAATGAATAAAGAGTCTTTTAAAGAACAACAGCCAAAGTAGATTTGTTCTCATTATTATCGAGGCACTGAGCGGATGACAACAAGGGCTACCTGCAGATTCCTCCGGGATCAGGACCCAACATCTGTGCAAAACCAGCAGGCAGCAGCTACAGACAGAACAGCAACTCTGTTTTGAGTTCTAATTCTGTCGCCGGAGATGTTAGACACGGTATCTACACTAGCTCATCTGTTGTGTTTACTATCTACATCACATGGAAATGTTTTCATGGTGACTTGGTCGCTCAGAAGAAAACTCGCCCAGAAGGCGAGAAAAGGCAGAGGTGGAGGGACTCTAGTTACCAGGTTTCAGTTTTTGTCTTGAAAGAATGTAGGTGGGCTATAAGGCCTGGGATCGTGTGTGTGTGTGTGTGTGTGTGTGTGTGTGTGTCACGCCTCAACCCCCTACCTCTGCCTGAATGAAAGACAAAGAGAGGAGGGAGAGATTGGAATGTCAGTTAACCTGTCCCAACCCGCAGAGGGGGAGGCTTGTTAAATTACCCCCCACTCCTCCCCCTTTTCTCCCTCTCTCCCTCTATATACGTTTATGGAATCAAGGAGAACACAATACACTTAAAGGAAATACACATCCAATCTTAATACTGCCTTATTGGTTATTTTCTCTCCTGTATGTTCTCCTCGTCCTACTGTCCCATCCTCCTCTCTTGTTTTTCTTTCCACTGTCCGATTCTTTAAATAAAGAGCATCAGTTCAAACCCCCTCCTCCTCTATATCTGACCAGTCGTTCAGCCAATCTCCTTCAGATAACACCAGCCCCGATATAGAGCATTTCTATCTCCACCACTTTCCGCTCTTTCTTTCTTCTGCTATCTCCTCCTCGCATTCCTCGTCCCCATCATCCTCTTGACCTTCATGTCCTTGTCTTTCCAGGTCCGGCTCTTTCTCCTCTTCCACAGCTTCTTCTTTTTGCGCCTCCGTGCCGGCGACGGCTCAGGTTGTTCGTCGATCCGTCCGTCGTCCTGTCCCACCCTTTGTGGACGCGATATCTCAGCAACGCCTCAAAGGGATTTCTTCAAATTTAGCACAAATGTCCACTTGGGCTCAAAAAAGAACTGATTAGAATGAAGTGGTGGTCAAAGGTCAAAGGTCAGGGTCACTGTGACCTCACAAAGCACACCTTTTGCCCTAAATCAAGATTTAAAGCGCTAATTATGACAAATTGTCAGACAAATGTTTGATTAGACCAAATTGTGAAGTAGTGACATTTTATATCCCAAAGGTCAAAGGTCAACTTCATCGCGCTGCCACGATATACTGACAAAACACACGTTTCTGGGCCATTATTCAACACCTTAAATCAGGAACAGAGGGGGAGATTGTGACTATATATCCTGTAACTTGATTTATTGGTGGATTTGGTGGATTTATTCTTTTTCTCCATATTTAATAACATTTGAATGCAGTCGTTCACCCAAAATACATATTTATTGCACCTCATGCACAAAAATTGTAAAACAAAAAAAAGTCCAAATCCGATGCAGCTTTTACACTATGGCTTACAATTTACTGCTAATAATCCAGGTTTAACTGGAGCCACATTCCACTCCAAGGCAATGAGCCGCAAGAACCCTGAGGTGGTTTTTCAGGGGCACGTACAAGTGATTTTGGAGAACTTTTTGTTTTTATTATGCAATATTTTCTACGTCTATATTAGACAAATCTATCACCTGCCAGGCTCCTTGTTTATTCCCGTTTTATCTGCACATATAGGAACGAGATGGAGGAGGTAGGCGGGACAGGAATCCTCCAAGATGAGGTCATACCCAGTTGAACACAATTCACCGTTGTCTCGTACATAAGCTAAGGGTGATAAAACGTTGCTGCTCGATTTCGCTCTGCACACAGATGTGTGTGTGTGTGTGTGTGGGTGTGTGCGTGCGTACCTGCACTTTCATTCCTCAGGTGTGTGATAGTGGAAGTACTGTTATCACAGGTGAAGGAGAGGGAAAATATAGAGGAGATGGAAAAATCAATAATAGGTAGTTGGCACGAAGGAGCAATAAATACAGTTTGAGGGCAAAAAAAAAATTTCCCATAAAAGAGAGGAGGAGGTTGGAGGTGGAGGAGCGGAAGGAGGGCTGGAACATTGAAAAGAGGAAGGCGGGAATGTTGTGGCGGAAGAAAACTGAGGTGAAGTGGGGGAAGGAGGGTGAGGGGATGGAAAGAGGAGGAGGAGGGATGACAACAGGGGATGTTTGTTTCAGCAGCCTGTTATTAGAGCGCAAATCAGGCTTCACTGTGTGTGTGTGTGTGTGTGTGTGTGTGTGTGTGTGTGTGTGTGTGTGTGTGTGTGTGTGTGTGTGTGTGTGTGTGTGTGTGTGTGTGTGTGTGCGTGCGTGCGTGCGTGCGTGCGTGCGTTCTTCAGGTGAGGTCCTCTCTTTGTCATCAAACCTGTCAGAGACTTCAGCACTGCACAGCTGCATGAGGCCTCAGACATTTGAAGTGTCTTTTGTCTCACTGCGCGGGACACTTAAACGGTCAGTTCAACCTAAATGAAGCAGCAGAAAGCTACTCGCTCATAACTTTTGTCAAATTCTGAATTTGATTTCTGTCATATTTGACAAGATGTTTCCTGAAACAAAGGCAACGCGCATCAAAATGATTTTTCTTTGAGTTATGACTACGCCGCTCTCTCCTCCTTCTCTGACGTCGACCAGTTAGAATAGAGGTGTATTTCCTCTCCAGTTCACCGGAGTTATAACCTCATTTACATGCAGATAGTTTTGGTTTTCATTCTTCCAGATTCTGTGGAATCTGTCTCTGACATTTCTGCTGCTACTTTAACACAATGGAGGTGAATGGAATAGTATTTTGAGGGCTTAAAAGTAGCTTCTCTAAAAAAAAAAAGATATATCTGATGTATATATATATATATATATATATGTGGATTATCCAGTGTTTTCAAAACCAAGACAAATAAAACCAAAACTATCTTCATTGCCAAATTACCACTTACATAAGTGAGTAGTTAAGTTTTCTTGGTAAATTGAACCTTTAAACTGCTTTTAAAATTGATGTTACCTCATAAACCTGAACTAAATTAAGTGCTTTATGTTGGTTTCTGAGTTGAAAAAATTCAAATCTCTCTCATTGTCAAGTGCCTTTAATATCCTGTGTGTGCTGACAGATTTCCCTTCAGGACAAGAACGAACAAAGACACACACACACACACACACAAGCACACACACACGCACACACACGCACACACACGCGCACGGTGTTGAGGTAGCTCCATTGTTCGCCGTGCGCGAAATGCGAGTGCGGTGCCAACTGCTCCCGATTGAACGCTTCCTGCCATTGATGTGGCTCGAACGTCAGAGTTGCCTTTAAAGAGCCAGCAGGCTCGGAGCTGCGGGGCGGGGGCGTCGGAGTTATATTTGGAGAATTTCTGACAGTTTGTTTGAGCTCCCTCCCCAGGGGGCATTCATTTTAAAAATGTGTCCCGTGTCAGGGCGACACGCAGCCCTGACACACGAAGCCCGAAGTCGTGGACTTTGGGGCCTGTAAATTGAGGCGCTGCTGATCGACCAACTTCCGTTTTTTCTAGAGCCCCGACCGAATGAGCGGTTGTATTTGCGTTTTCTTTTTATTCGTAGTTATCTACAATAAAGTTTATGGTTAAACTTTAAAATATCAAGCCTCAATTGAAATTCTTCGTCTCACGGGTTTGATGACGACATCTTAGGAATCATTGCCAAGTGCCGATATGATACGTATCGGCATCAGCCCCCCCCCCCCCCCCCGCAAAATCCAATTGCTGATATGTTTGGTAATGGCACTGATGTGTGAGTGTGTGGTTTTTCTGATTACGATCGGGGATTTCTCCCAATTATTATTTACAAGTGACGAGCACGGGAACCACGCTCTCAGTCCAATGTGTTTCGTCTGTGGTTTGGCTGTGCCATAACCAGGTGTTATGCCTTGTGTGTGTGTGTGTGTGTGTGTGTGTGTGTGTGTGTGTGTGTGTGTGTGTGTGTGTGTGTGTGTGTGTGTGTGTGTGTGTGTGTGTGTGTGTGTGTGTGTGTGTGTGTGTGTGTGTGTGTGTGTGTGTGTGTGTGTGTGTGGGGCCTGTACTGTAGTACAACATCCAGTCAAGCATCCAGCTCTCATGCGTGAGACTTTTCAAGATATCATCTCCTATCCCCCATGATGTATGTCTCATACCCCTTTTTTTTTTTCTCTCACGCCCTCACATCGTAATTACCGTCCTCATCTCATCTCTTTCCTCCGTCGTTCCCTCACTCTTCTCTCTGTCCGTCTCTTACTGCCACAAAGACTCTTCTGTTGAGAGTCTGACTGGCACAGTAGTGACGGCAAGGCAAAGAATCACCGGTGTAGAGAACTGAAACTGTGATGTCCAAGGCTTCGGTGTTGATCCACAGTGGGATCATTGGCACTAGTAGCGACTCTTTGTCAGTGAAAATGCAGTTTTTTTGTTTTTGTCTTTTCGCTGTGAGTTTTCTGTTTCATGTTTCCAGTGTGAATGTACCACACTGTCGGCCTTACGACGGCTTCGAATGTTATCGTCATCATTAATGTGTCAAAAAGTGATTAATATCCGTCTCCAACTCGTCTCTGTCTCTTTCAGCATTTTCCACAGTGACTCAGTCGACCACACATTTTTGATCACATCTTTTAATAGTGGCCCTCTTTCTATTTCTTTATTTAGCTCCTCTTTTCCCCTCCTCGGCTGTCATTTTGGGGGCTCAACAGTTGCACTCATTCTTTCCTCCCTCCACGCCTCCGTCCTCCGCAGTGACTCTTATTGCTGACACCATCGGCCCCCTCATCCTCCCGTTTCCCCGTCTGTTCCCCCCCTCGCTCTGGGTCAGTCGTTGCCTCTGACACTCGCCGTCCTCACACAAACGCACAAACGCTGACACACATCTCGCATTTTTCAGTCATTCATTATGTGTACTGGGCAGGAAAATGAGCAAAGAGGGGGCAGAAGAAGAGGTGCAGCGAGAGAGAGAGAGAGAGTGGGAGACAGATCTGACCTTAATAGGAGTGATTCAGCCCTTGAGTGAGAAGAGAGAAAGAGGAAAAAGCGACGTCAACGTCGTATTTAAACCAGAATAAAAGGCCGAGTGATGGATGGATGAAGGAAGGGAGGAAAAGTACGAGCGCTGGTGGTGCAAAATAGTTGGCCGATATTTCAGGGTGTTTTTTTTGGGGATGTCTGCTTCTGTGTGTTGTTGTAGCTGATATCAGGGTCTGTTGATGTTGGCAGGTTAACACACACACACACACACACACACACAAACACACACACTCATACTCAGCTTCAGTTTGCTTGGGACACGTCCAAGAAAAATTAATACACATTTGGAGCAAAGGAGGATTTCGTTTTTTGAATATATATATATATATAAAAATTATCCATATTATTAATTCTGTTTCTGCCTGAGTTCACAGATCTGTTGTTGGTTTAATTTATAATGTACATTTTCCGTGGAACTTTTGTCTCTTTCATCCATTGTGTTTAACTTCAATTTATCTTCACTTTTACACAATGCAAAAGCCATTGCTTGGCTCCTTGGTCATGCATGGTGTCTGTTCCGACCTGCTCATGGGTCACAGGTCAAAGGTCATTGTCAGGCTCTTCAGTTATTAACTTCCCGGCACTTTGAACTCCCTGATGCCCCCAGTGCGCGCACACACACACACACACACACACACACACACACACACACACACACACACACACACACACACACACACACACACACACCCTTTTCCTGTTGAGTGTAACTCCTCCGTCTCTGTTGCCCTCTGGTTGCCCTGTTCACCTTGTCAACTCATCTCTTAACCTTTATCACCTTTTTCTCTCCCTGAATCTTCTCTCTTCGACTTCCTCATCTTCTCTTTCTTCCACTCACCCTTGTGCCTGCCAGGTCATCTTCCCTTTTTTTCTTTTGGTCTGTCACCTTTCCATCCACGCCGCCGATGTTCTCTGTCTCTTCTGCCGCCCATCCATCTCCTCTCGTCTCGTCTCCCAGCCTCTTCCGCCTCCCTCCCTCCCTCCGTCCACCTCTGCTCCCTCAGCTGTGCGTTATCACTGAGGCCGACAGCCGGCGCTTCCTCCCGTTTTTTGCTACTGGAGGGAAAAGAGAGAAAATGACAGCCTGACAAAAAATAACTGAGATAGACGTGAAAAGGGTTAACGTTAAGTAGAAAATATAGTAGAAAACTTTACCATTTGTCGGTCAATCAATCCAATCTTTAACTGCTTTCATTTGACCTTTTATAGTCTCGTCAAGATTATTATTTACAAAGCACATTAAAACAAAAGTGACCAAAGTGCTGTACAATAGAAAAAAACATGAAGAGAAGCAATACATTTTTTTTAAATGCCTGAAAAGTCAATAGAAACAACTGAGAACCTGGGAAGCATGTGGGATTTAGTTAACCCTTAAATAATAGTTTATAGATTATGCTTATTTACAAGTAATTTTATAGACAGGTAATTAATTAATGACCAATAGTGGAAGTTATTTCATATCTTGTATGATTGTAAAATAAATGTCTATTAGTTTGGGGTATTCAGTCAGCAACAAGTAACAAGCTATTTCGAAGGTCTGTCATTGGCTCCTGTTGGACACTGTGGGCGTCTGTGGCAAATGAGGCAGAGCGGTCGGTGGCGGTCGGTCAGAAGGTCGGTGGTCTGATCCCTGGCTTCTCCACGTCGAGGTGCTCTTCCGCCAGACAGATTGGGAACAATGTGTGATAGAAAAGCGCTTCACGAACACGTCTGTGAATGGGACTTTTTGTATCATTAACACTGGAAAAGTTCAATATTACATTTTGAAGATAATCCACAGTATAATCAGTTATAAACATATTTGTTAGACGCAGCCCAAGTGCAAGTCTCTTCAGTCCTACAAGATATTATTTCAGTGCTTTATGTAAACTGGACCTTGGAGAGAATCTATAAGGGGAACATGTTTTTTTCCCTGCGATCTGGTTCCGACATGTTGACTCGAGAGCGACCCCGCGCCGTCCATTCGGCTCCGTCCCTTTGTCTCTCGGTGTTTGCTCGCCCTCACAACCTCCTTTTGATGCAGCGGTGGTCCTGAGCCCTCCCGATGACTTAGCATTCAGTGTGCTCCTCAATGGGCCCTTTATCGCACCATTGTGTCAGCGAGAGCGTCTGGCCCATTCATGGAAGCCCGCGGTGAACAAACACGGAGGAAACAGTTGGTTGCTGAATGGCTGCTGAAGTGTCTTCCGTCTTGAGCGTCGGAGCAAATGGGATTAAATAGGAAATTAATTACACTGGTTAGATTAGATTAGTTAATCAGTCGCTTGAGCGGTGTGCTGCCGAGCCAGCATGGATGTCTTGATATCTGTGATCTTAACAATTCAGTTCCCCGTTTTGCAGCCGAAAAAAAAAACCAACTCCTTCACAGATAGAGAGATGTCCTCCTGCAGTGTTTCACTCTCTCGGCGTTTGTAGGATGTTTAGCTTTGTCAAGGTCTTGTTGGACTGCTGACACATTCTTCTCTATGCACTGTAGACCAAACGATGGAGGAAACCATACGAGACCAAACGTCATAAAGACACACCTTTCACCCACTTCTATTCTGGTTCACGTGGAGATCAATTTGAATACAACTTCAAGAGAAACTGTACGAAAGATAAATTCTGGTAGATTAGGAGGTCGATATTTAACGAAAAAATTTCCTCGGACACCATAACTGTTTGCTTTCTTACCGAGAGTTGGACGACAAGATCGAGATCAGGTTCATGTTTGTGTTTGGCATTAGATCCGTAGTCCAAGACGAGAGGGCGAGAGCGCCTATTCTCTATCCAAAGACTTAAAAAAAATATGTCTTCCAGTTGCTAAAATCTTGTATCTTGTTACTGAACACCAGTAAATCAGAGAATAAGCTGAGCTTTGTTCAAAGTGAGCAAAGTGAGTACAGCTTACAAGTGTACAATGCTGTAGTAGGACCAGCTGTTTATGGTTTACTATAAATTAAATCATATTTCTTCCCCACATTTTTCTTAATGTGTTAAATACACATTAAAATATATAATGTTTGAATAAAAGAGCTTTGTACATGGAAGGAAATGGCGATGGAGCTCGACTGGCAGTTGCCCACTGCTTTCCCGTACTTTGATGAAAAGGCTTATGTCACCGAACATTATTATCAACAACAACAACAACAAAAATTCCAGACTGAGGTATTGGCATCAAATCACACAATGGTCAGGATGTAGATGTCCAGTGATTCCAGCTGCAGTGTGGGGAGTGTGTGTGTGTGTGTGTGCGCGGAGCTTCTTCTCTAGACAAAACCCAGACAGGAAAACACTTTGTGCCAGGACCGTCCTGCCTGAAGGACACCAGGGGCTCTCTGCGGTTTTCGTCCCGCTCTGCCAAGCCCGACTAAGAATAGGCTGATGCTAATGTCTGCCCGCTATCGCACAATGAGCTCATTTAGTGTGATAGAAGAAGTGGAGTCAGACGGGCCGGATTCTACTCTGGCACTGTGTTTACTGTCAAACACATGTAGCTGGTTTGGATTGAACTCGCCAGCATGAAGAGGAACAGAACCTCGCACAAATCAGGCTTGTGTGAATATAGAAGTGTTTAATGAACCAGCAGATATTTTTGCATCCTTGCCCTGTCTTTGACACTTTATGATCCAAGCTTCAAATGTGCATTTATTCTAAGGCATCATCCACTTTGCCCTTTTCCCGTTCTTCACGTTCATCCCATCTTCTCCCACTTTAGTCAGGATAGCAGTTTGGTCAGTCCACCGCTTTGGTCAAGACTGAAATATAAAAAAAACAAACTTAAATCTCTCCCCAGAGGAAGAATCTGACTGACTTAAGGGCCGCATGGCGTTTCCTGTTGCTTCATCATGAGGACATTTGTCGAACTATTGGATGGATTGCCGTGATATTTCACACATACATTCATGTTCCCCTGAGGATTCATTGTGGTAAAACTGACGGTCCCACATCTCCTTATGCAAGTTTATAAGATTTAGAGATGGATCTGTGAAAAAACGGTACTAAGTGAACCTTGAGTCAAAGGTTCTTTTGTATTTTCAAGGTTAAAAAAGAAAACAATTTTAATTAATCTTATTACCTTAAAGAAAAAATCTAAAGAACACACTCCTCCCCGTTTTCCTCTCTTGCGTTCTCTTTTCAAAAGTTGCTTTTTTTTAATGTTTCACTTATCAGCATTTCCCATGAACGGAGGAAGAAAGGTGGACACACACACACACACAAGCGATAAAATGTGAGATACGGGGCAAAAAAGAAACGGAGTGGGCGGAGGAGAAGAAACGGCGGCGGACAAAGAGAGCGGTTTGCCCTCGTTAATGTGACGGTAAATATTGGTTTTAACCAGGTCAACGCCAGCGGAGTGTTTGAGTTTCTCCTCTTTTCTTAGCTGGTGAATGAAACGACGAAGGGGGAGGAGGAGGAGGAGGAGGAGGAGGAGGGACTACAGAGGAAGTGTTAGGTCGATAAGTTTATCTTTTATGTTATATCTCTGGTGATAAAGACAAATGGAAATGGAAGTTCGCCAGTGGTCCCATTTCTTAGTCCCGATGTGAAAACCAGGTTGAACTGTTTTTTGCTGGAGCCGACTGCGGCTTTGTGATCTTATTGAAAGAAAAATGGAACAGCCTGGTTTATCGATGGCGTGCTTTTTTTCGTCGTTCTGAATGTGGCCTTTACACTTGTGTACCTGCAGCAACATCCACTCCCTCTTACAAACAGAGGAGTGGAGAGGGGAGATGGAGGGATGAGTCAATGGAGAGAGATGGAGGGGAGGACAAATAAACAGGAGGGAGTGTTTTCCCGTGGTGCACTCATAAAGTGGGGAATGGGAGTGGAACGGAGGTGTGTGTGTGTGTGTGCACGCGCGTGTGTGTGTGTGTGTGTGTGTGTGTGTGTCTTAGTACACCATGTGGAACTGAGAATATAAAAAAAATGAAAAGAAAAGGAAGCCTCTAAATTGCTGAAAGACAGGACCAAGGTCAGTTGCCCAAAAAAAATCCAAAACCTATTTGATGTCTAGTTTTTCTGAAATCAAACTTTACTCACTTACTCGTAATTTTTTTTCCATTAAAATGTTTGCGTTTGCCTCCTTTAAATCTGGTGATCAACAACAGCTTTCATGTACAAGTCCTGGTAATCAAAATTATGTTTTTTTTTCAAAGTTTGTATCACTTCAAGAAGCTTAAAAGTGAAATCGTAATTTCAATTACATAAATTCCAAAATGAGATTCAACTTACACCAACAGCAAAACAGCCGTTGACATTAAAAATCTGAAAATAAAAGTAGAAGGCATGTGTAGTGAGGAGGTGTTTATTGGTGGACACAGCAACTGTGACTGGTTCCGTTGAGGACAGCAGCTGGGAAGCCTCTCCTCCCGCAGTCACCAGCAACATCCAGTCTCACACTGTAACACATACTTGGAACGTTTAGCATGACAGAAAACATTTCTATCTGCCCGCCTGTCTGCATGATGGACACTGCCTGCACCAAAAAAAGTCTTCATAATATCTTAATAGTAATATTAGAGCCGGTGAAATCCCATTTTCCTCCACAACCAACAGAAATCAACGTGGATATTCCAGAATCACATTCTAGTGCAGTAATCTGTTGTAATCTGCAGGGAACTCACTGCCTGAAAACCTTTAAAACAAAGTGAACTGCTCTGGGAAAACACATTGCCCTGTTCCAGTCGTTCACCTGAACCTCAGTGTTGACCTTGAACAAGACACTCTGACTCCCCTTCACCCTTTGACCTCTGACCTCTGTTGACGGGGTGAGAGAATATTGATCCCCAGCTTGAGTTTCTAAAGTTTAGTTTCTAGGAACGTTAGACAAGTCTTCTTTTAACTTTTTCACAAAGCTGAATGAACATTATGGATGAAGATATTGAAAGATGATGATACGCTATAAAATTCACACGTTGAAAAGTCCCACTCTCAAGTGGGAGGAAGACCAGGAGATATGATTAAAAGCTCAGGAAAAAAGGATTCTGTATTTCCAAGGCCTCTGTCTGATGTTTTATGTTGGAAAAGCCAGTTGGTTTAAAGTAGCACTTTAATCTGCGGCGTTGTTCGACAGCAGCGAATCACATTCATTTATTAGAAGCTGGAACTAGATAATGATGCAACCAGTTACTGTTCTGTTGAACTTTTTAAGAATTATTGCTGTTCATAATGTTCAAGGCTTTCCAAAGGGGTTTTATCTGCAAACTCGCTCTCTTTTCCTCCTCCATCAGTCTCTTCATTAGGACCACCTGTACTCCCCCCTGCCCTCTCCCATATCACTCTCCTCCTCTTCCTCCTCTTCCTCCTCCTCCCACTCTTCACTAATTATGGAATTTGCCTCGGCTGTCTGTCATAATAAGGGACGGAGGAACCACATGAAAGTCGGAGTGGATCAGGAACGTGGAGAAAGTCAAGGTCACAGGAAAGAAAACCTCCCTCCCTTCTCCTCCCGTTTTCTCTCTCTCCTGCCTGTTTCATTTTTCACATTTTTCACATTTTCATCCTTTTCCCAGGTGAATTTCGTGATAATTTGAGGTTGTAAATGTGTCGGGCTGCAACTTATCAACTGACTCGTCTTTTAATCTGAGGGAGTGAAGAAGCCTCTGTACTTCTTCTTTGGCAGATTTCTGTTTCGGAATCCTTCTGATCAAGTGAGTCACTCTCCGTTCAGTTGTTGCCCTTAAAGCTACAACTGATGATCTCTCCTTTTTTAAAACAATGAAAGTTGTACGAGATTTGACCGAACTTGGTCGAGTGACGCACGGGACAATTCAGATGATGTTTTTAAAAGTTGCACTCATTGACCTCATGTGTTTCTTCTTCGCTCTCAAAGAAGAAGAAAAAAACCCTTCAGCTTCTGAACACAAGGCTGCAAATGTCTGTGAGATGGACTTTGTGATTAGCAGATGAGTACAGTGGAGCTGGAAGAGAGACAGAGAGAGAGAGAGAAGGAGAGAGGGTGATGCTAATAGTTGAAGACACGATGAGGGTAATTCGTCCTGGAATGTCTAAATCCTGTGTTTCTCACCTCCTTTAGAACCACAATCCTTTGGTCCAGAGCCAGAAATCGTACTCTTGAAGATCCTCATTGACAGGACGCGCTCTCCAGCCCCTAACCCTAAAATGAACCACATCACAACTACACGCCTACGATGTGGTCAGTACCACACAGTAAGAACTAGGTCAATTTCGACACTAATTCGAACTCATTCTAACCCCAAAGCCGGGTATCAAGAATCACAATCTGCTTTTATTGGCCTCCATTGTTTGAACGTGCAAGGAATCGGACGTCGAGTCGAGGGCCTCGCTTATCAAACGCGTCCTCACACTCGAGGTCTTCAAGTCACAAAGATAAGAGGCGGCAGAGCACATGCACATATCAGGAGCAAAGTCTCCACATGAAACACAGAAAGAAAAAAACAATGAACCGTTGATTTTAAGACCCAAAAGAAGAAAAGTGAAAAGGTCATCGCTCACCTTGAATCCTTGACATTATCAAACGACAAAATCATGAGAGAAACCTGAATTCCGACATCCACATGAAGAGGATTACAAAATCAGCTTACTGTCAACTTGAATATCAAGAAGACAATAGAGGAATCTTCTGTCTTTTAGTGAGTTTAGTGTCTGTGCTCCCAACCCGTGGAACAAGCTTCCTGAAAACATGAGAAAAATGAAATCTTTAACTTTTTATTTTTATTAGTTTTTACTCTTTGCTGTCTTTTTTTTAGAACTGTTTTCACTGCTGCTTGTGGATGGGACACTGTGCTGTCAACTAAACATCCAACCGTAGGGTTTACACACACACACACACACACACACACACACACACACACTGTGCAGGTGTTTCCACACCCCGAGGGCACGTTGAAGTGTCGGACTGCGTTGTGGAATGAGGCATCAATCTGGGGAAGAATCTGGGAGAGGGAAAGCCGTTCCTCCGGGCCTCCGCTACCTCGTTTCACTTCCGTCTCCTCCTCTGTCACTCCGCTTTCCATCCCTCCTTCCCTATTCGCCCTCCCCTCTTCCCTAGCCCGCGGCCTTTTCTCGTTTTGATAAAGCTGTGTCTGCCGCATGTGAAGCAGTTTATTCAGTGTCGTCCAGCAGTCTTTTTGGACTCACGTGTGAAGAAATGCAGGTCTTCATCCCCACCATATTTCGTCGTGATGCAAAGGTTCCTTATCATCCAAATAAATCATAATCACAGTAATCGATAGTTGCAGCAATATATTGGTCAACAGGTTTGTCCTTGTGCCTCGACTGCATGATCGTGGAAGCGCTAACATCACATATGACTAAGTTCTTAGCTCGGACTCAGACTGAGGTTTAAATTGTCTGTGAGAGAAAAAGACATGAGCTGAGCAGTGCTTCCAGTTTCTGCAGTGAAAAGATGAGGGACGACGAGCTCCTCACTTGTAGGTCAAAGTGACCGAACCAGGTGTGTGTTTTGACCCCCGGGAGCCCAAAGCTGTGACCTGGCAGGACGGAAAGTCGCCCCAACTTTGTACATAGACTTTGTGTTTGTGAGGTTTTCTGAACAGGCAAACTGTACATACAAAAAAAAAAGAATCACCGCCCTGCCTCTTCATCTCCCTCTCTCCTGTCTTTCCTCTCGCCCCTCCTTTCCTGCCTTTCCTCCTTGCCTGCATGGGCCGATAAGAACTCCCTGAGAACAGGCCTCAGACACTATTTCCATGACAGGAGTCATTCTATCTGTTTCTTCTCTTCCTCTCGCTCGTCCTCCTCCTCCACCTCCTATCTTCTTCACGTCTGCTCTTCTCTCCTCATTATCTTCACCCCCCTTTCAGCTCTTCACCCTCTTCGCCCTCTCGCCGTCACTTATTTGTGTTTCTCCCCTGTAGCGCTGCGATCCCGGGAAGCCGAGAACATTCCCAGCACGTTCTCGCCGTTTGTGTCATTATGGACGGTTATGATAACTTTTTGTCTTATGATGAATGATGCCCCCCCCCCCCCTATGTTATGCTTGTTGCCTGGCAACATTAGCAGGGTAGTTAACACAGGGCTGTTTTGCAAAGTGCAATTGCTCATTTTACAAAAGCTCAATGTATTCACATAAAAGGATAAAAAGAGCATTTCATCCCAAGGCTTTGATAACTTTAAATTTTTGTAATAATTAAAATAGTTTTGATAATTATTTAGCAAATTTGTATTCTTTTTAATTTACCGTTAAAAAGATTTTTCATAAATATTCGATCATTATTCTGTAATTATGAAAAATGCACACAAGATCACTCTAGTTTTGATCAACTTCAAACCACCAAAACCACAATTCATAGTTACAAAACAACGTTTCAATACTCACATCCAATTTATCTTAACTTTTTTTGTCTTTGGTGAAATCCTTGGGCTTCTTGTGTGACTAAAAATTAAATTGAACTGATTATAATTTTCTAATTAAATGTGGCAGTGTCACATGTTATGCATCATAACTCTAAAGGTTTCGTAAGATCAACAAGAAATCTGAGCGGCGAAATCTTGGTCAACTTTCATATTTTTCCATCTGATCTCAGGAAGTCGGCGTTTCCGACTCTCCGACATCCCTGGAACGCAACACTTCACCGCGCCTTAACACGGCCCCTCATCTCTTGCCCTGACATGTCGGAGATGGTATACATATGTGCACTTGTGCAGGGAGACAAACACAGAGTCTGTAATCTGTGCATTTCCGAAGTGTTTTCAAAAAAACCGCTGAGATCACTGGCAGAGCGTGTGTGAGCCGGCTCTGTGAACGTACAGGGCGTTGGAAGTTGGGGTCGTCTCCACGTCCTTAGCCTCTGGGCAGGAAGAATGCCACCTGGAGGAGAGTGTGGTCGGACCGTTGTTGACAACCTGCAGGCTGCTGTTAGCTTCAGTTCTCTAATGAGGGTTTCGCTTCCTCTCATTTCACAGCCATGTAGATAGTGTGTAGCTTCAGGTGACCCTTCCTCAGGGAAATATCTTTCTTGTACTTTGCTTTGTACTACGTGTGTAACATGGAGGATTCCACTGAAGGGCACACCACGGAGGTTCGTACAGAACTTTCCGGATTTCAGTGAAGAGTATCGGCTGTCAATTTTCTGTGGACGTGCACAACATCACACCAAATGGACAAGTACTGTATATGAAGTACATCTCCGGCCGAAGGATAAAGAACAGGATTATGAATGAAAGCAAAGATATCAAATTTAAATATACATATGTGCAATGTGTCACCGAGACTTCTAGAACTGTACAGTTTATGCAGAAGGGCTTAAATTTGACATTTGAGCCTTTAAACGTGGGATGTCTCCACCCTCCGCCCGGGGCTAAACCAAAGCCCACTTCGGACCGGGCTCATCACTGTCTTTTCAAAATCCTCTGAGCGCGTACATCTCTGTCGGGACCTACTCTAACACCTGGTGAAAGATGGTAAACACACAGATGTGTTGTATTAATACAACCTATCCTTGTCCTCCATACGCAGTGAGTGTGGAACATTTTTTTTAATTTGCCATAAATGAAACAGCTGTGACACGTCGCGTCACATGCTGTGCACGCAACAGACAGGGAATTGGACATGCGGGGCCGCGTCCCGGCGAGGTGCTGGCCTCCAACCACGTCGACGAAAGACGGTCGCTTTGATCCACGTCACTCGCCAACCGACGGTTTTGGCTGTGACCGTCCATTTGGAACGGCTTCAGACACTTTTTCGCCTTTGCACGCGTTTGCCGGACCCTCCCGTCACACTCACGGCCCCCCCCCCCCCATAGAGCCTCCCGGTTGTCTTGGAGGGTACATCAGTCGACGGTGGTCGAGTCCAAAGGGCCCGCTTTGATAGACACGCTGTTGTTCTTCCGTCCCCGTACCATTCCTCCAGACACATTTAAGCGAGGCGTCTTGTTTTAAACGGTGAAAGCTGAAACTGTTCAGGAAATGTTCCCCCCCGAAATCTGAGAGGAGTTGTGAGAGTGTTTCGCTGCGGAATCCTGGTCAGGAATTCTGTCCTGGAATTCAGTAGGAAGAGAAGATGGAGGATCCCGAACCCCCGGAGAGGGAGAGGGACGGGGGGGGGGACGGGGGGGGGGACGGGGGGGGGGTTCACTGCAGAGACCAGCTGAGATTACATCCTCCTTAGTCGACCCCTGTGAGGACCAGCCCTCACTGCAGACCTCTGGTCTTGATTTGTATCACTGAGTTGACCAGACATCAGAAGGATCAAAATGTGGGGCTGGACATTATTGTTTTGTGGTTGTTCCTCAGGTAATACATCGCGTCACATTTCCCAATTCATCCTGCACCACCTGATTTCTCCACCACCATAACCGAGCACTCTGAGATGCACAAAGTCAATCAAAATCAATCCGTGCCGTCCTCCTACCGTTGGAAACAGCAGCCTCACTGTACATGTCACTCAAACGTCACGCAGAGCTGAAAGTGTAACCTGAAGTCACATTAAGCTTCAATGAACTTTTGTGTGGGCAAAAAAATGCTGTGGAAAATGTATATCTACAACAGTTTTCTATCTCTTCATTTGTTGCCACTGAAGTTGATAAAACTAAACCGAGAGACAAAGAGACGTTTTTTGTACTTTTCGTATCTCTTCTTTTCTTGTATCCAACCGTGCTGGAGCAACATTACATTTCAACGCAAATGTATCCGTGCAGAATCTGATACTGAGAGAGTTGGACCGAGAGTAAAGGAGAGAGGGAAATACAAAGAGGGAGGAATAAGGAGGGCAGAGATGACTACATGTTTGGGGAGGATTAGGAAAGGAAAGAGAGGTACAACGCTGAGACGCCGAGATTGACTTGGAATGTGAAGAATGACCTTCCCTCTCTGGGAGCTGTCCAAGCCTGACAACGCGCACACGTGCACACACACACACACACACACACACACACACACACGCGCACACACACACACACACACACACAGCGCAGTTGCCATCTCTCCAGAGAGACACATTGATAGACTGTACAAGGAGTAAATCAACCTTTCAGTTCTTTCTTCCAAAAGCGCGCGTATGTGTGTACATGTGTGTGTACATGTGTGTGTGTGTGTGTGTGTGTGTGTGTGTGTGTGTATGTGTGTGTGTGTGTGTATACGTGTGTGTGTGTGTGTGTGTGTGCGTGCGTGCGTGCGTGTGTGCAGCTGCTGCTGCTCAGGCTGGCACCACTGGATCTCTGCAGAGACAGAGTGAGACAGATTACAAACTGACTGACAGATAATGAGACGAGTCGGTGGAAACACAATGAATGGGAGGATTAATGTAGAGTAACAAGGACAGCGTCGTTAAAGTTTTTTGTTTTTTTAAAAAAAATTTTTTTACATTTTACTGTCTATCCTTGGCATCTGAAACGCATTTTCATGCATCACATAACCTACTTAGTGGTAAAAGATATATAACATATAAGCAGTATATGGATGTAGAAAACAAGCAGAAATACCAGGGAATGGTCCTTTAAATCTCGACCATACTGACAGATGCAGCTGCAGCTCCGTCTCCCCTTTACAACACTGCCATTATTCCCCTCTCCCTGTCTTTTATCGACCTCTGGACACATTCCCCAGCACACACACACACACACACACACACGCACACACACTCACTCACTCACACACTTTCTACCTCCTGACACCCGCAAGACGCCAGAATAATCTGCTCATCTGCCTGGCTTACAGTAAAGAAATGTCTTTCTCACACACACACACACTCTCACACACACACTTTTTTGGGTCTGTGTTTCTCTTGCCATCCATCCCGTTCCTTGCGTGTTTCATTCTTTCCATTTATCAGATTTATTCCAGTCATCATGTTATGTTGGATTTTTGTGCCGAAATAACTTTTGTGCCGATGAATTCATTTAAATTACTCTTATCAGTAAGAGGCTCCCCCACAGAGACCAGTCTGAGCCAAATGACACTTTTTGGTTCCGGTCCAGATGTGAAATTCCAGTCATGAGATCTTTATCGTCTATTAACACTGAAACCAATAACGGAGATGGATAAACTGAAGCCGGGAAGGTTCTTTTGGTTAGAACAGAAATCTATTTTAACTTGATCTCTACGAGATAGAAACGATGCGTTTGGGTATGAAAGTCCCTCGTTTTACACAAAATGAATCTTTTTGCCTCTGAATATCTTGTTGTTTCTGCTAAAAATCTTTAAATATGTTTCATGGGTAAGGCTGAAATTAGTGATTCATTTTCAGTACGATCATTTAATCCGGTTCTTTTTTGTCAGAAATTGACAGGTATTGATGTCAAGTCTGTAGATGCCCTGTATTGTCCGACCAACTAAACAGCTCAAAACTCTTATATTTTCAATTTACAATGGTAGAAGACCAAGAAAACCAGCCAACGTCAAAATCCGTATCCGTCCACTGTCTCTCCAGGGTTTGTACGTCCGTCCTCCTTCCCTCCATCCATCCTCCCCTGTGTCCCTTTGTTTGTGTGTCCCCTGTCTTATCTCCATGGTTACCTGAGGCGCCGGGAATGTGGTGCCACCAAGGAATGTCTCCAATTATTAAACCAGCCAGGAGCCAAGCGCACACACGCACACACACACACACGCACACACACTCACAGGCACACACCTGCATTCCTCAGATATTAGGTCATACGAACATTAAAAAGAGTAACTGCTGACATATTTGTTCATGACGAGTTAATAAGTTCTGTTCACACATCACCTCGTTTACATGCAGCGCAACCACGGCAGTCTTCTCCTCTATTGTGCCGTGACCTTTGAATAGTTTGTGAGGTCGGGTGTCCATCTTTTTTTTGGAAAGTGAATTTGACTGCGCATCATGTTTGTTGCGAGAACTCCGTCGCAATTTTTGACAATAAAAACAGGACATTTTCCCGTTGTCTTTCCAATACCAGTTGATGATTTTTTTTGCATTTTTCAGCTTTTCAGTTGTGATATTTTGGGTGTCTTTACATTTTGATGGTTGACACCGCTTTTAAAAGATGGCAGTCGATGAGCCACAAAAGAAATCATTGGCGCCGCGAAACACAGAAAGGAAAGTTAAACCGTAAATATTATTACAATTCAAATTAGAAAATTAATCATCCGAAGCCAGAACAGCTGCAGGTGAAATGAGAATTTTTTTATGCGTACGCGCACACGTTTTTTTATGAATCGGAATAAAAATTGGGTGAGAGATTGTTGTTCACGTTGCTGCGGGTTCACAGTGACAAAAACAGGTTCAGTGAAAACATCTGGGACCTGCACGGAATCCAATCCTGACTGTCAGAAATTAGAATAAGAAGAAAATAATCAGTGGATCGTTTAAATGGACTTCAGCCAAAACATTACCTGCTGATCATGTGTGTGATCAGTTCTCTGGTCGACATCCATGATGTTGTCTATGATTATTGATATGCAGGTTGTCCCGTCTACCTAATATAGTAAAAAAAACAAACAGCACAAACAGTCGACCATGCTCTACCTGTCCTCTCTGATCACGTCTGCTTTCTTTCATCCTCCTCTTTTCCGCCCTCCGCTCCTTCTGTCATCCCAAATCGTACATCGTCTTGGGTCTTGACCTCTTCACCTGTCGCTCTTGAGGGACACGCCACGTGTTGAGAGGCCCCGACCCGTCCTCCGACGCTACACAACGAAGTCAAGCTTGTGTCGGTCTTTCTCCCCTTGGTATGACCTGTTGATGGCTGCCCTTCGCCATGGTAACAGCGGCTTGATTGATGGGTCTGCAGGCAATTCAGGGAGGCTGACCTGGGGAGGCCGCCACTAATCCATAAATCCCATAGAGGGTGTGTGTGTGTGCGCGTGTGTGTTGGAGAAAAAGGGGGTCAGCGAAACCTTTTGTTGAATGTCTTTAAGTGTGTGTGTGTGTGTGTGTGTGTGTGTGTGTGTGTGTGTGTGTGTGTCAGTTCATTCCAGGCAACAGACTGACTCCCACAGAGAGCTGGAGACGGACACCTGAGAGAAAAAGAGTAGTGCAGTCAGTGGTTTCATTTTAAAATGTCACTCCTATTTGAGTTTCCATCAGTTGACATTAAAAGTCAAATTGCCGCTGATCTATAAGGCTGCAGGGGCAACGTGACATTAGTCATGGTGACGAAATCACCTTTATCTCACTGTAGTCGGTTTGCTTTATATCTGACTCAAATCAATAGTAACTAGTTAATTTCAACGAAATATGAAGCTCAGTTTGCACAGCTTACTATTTGGACTCGTTTCAGATGGAGGATTGACTCATGGAAGCCTGTGGGAGTTTCAGGGAAGGAATCTGAATATGTACTCATTCAGCCTCATACTACTTTTGTTATCTGCCGTCATAAAATCATAAAACTCTTTCTCTGTCGGTGTGGAGGATCCCCAATCAGTGATAAAAGTCCCATGACTCTGCATCGGGGCAGAAGATCAGTTCGGGGGAAAGATCACCTGATGCCTCTGCGTGTTCAGTCGTGTGCTTCCAGTCAGAAACGTCTTCGGTTCAAAGCTTCGGCTCTGAACTCCAGGTTGCTCCCGGAGCAGGTCAAACTTTAACCCTGGAATCACAGGAATGCTCCTGGATTTTTCTTTCAATATCTTTGGCCCTGGGGGGACGTGTGGAAGCCTCGCTTTCTGTTTCCTGTCCTTCAGATCTCTCTCTCTCTCACACACACACACACACACACACACATTGTGTATTTATATGCCATATCTTTGGTAAAGCTTGAGTCAACTCTCTTCAACCGAGCAGTTTTCTACAATGAAGTTAAACATATAAAAAGTTTAGAATTTTTTCATGGACAGTTTCTTTCTACTCATAGAAAATGTGTGATTTGAGCAGAGTGAAAAAACGAAATTCACATTTATATTTTCGTGAGTGTTGCCATGGCAATTCCTTGCGTGAGGATAGTTTATCTAAATCACGCCTGAAACTGGTGGCCCCTGTGATATTTAATTTTTTTTTCCAGTTGCTCTGGCGACAAAGTTTGAGAGGTTGGACAGGCGATGGACGGATGAAGTTCCTCTGCTCCTCCACCTCCATCATCCCTCCGTCACTCTCCTCTCTCATTCATCAGCCTGAAAATACACACTTTTGGCATTCCACAGTGATGGAGTAGTGCTAGTTTTTGCAGGTCTTTGTGTGCAGCGTGTGTGTGTGTGTGTGTGTGTGTGTGTGTGTGTGTGTGTGTGTGTGTGTATGTGTGTGTGTGTGTGTGTGTTATCACCATTTCTGACAGGGCGTTATGTCAAAAGGAGGAAGTCAGGAGATCACAGGCTGAAATCCAGTGATGGATGAACAAAGTGTGTGTGTGTGTGTGTGTGTGTGTGTGTGTGTGTTCTTGGGGAAACAAAGAACTGAGCTTGTTGTAACATGGACAGAGAGACAAGTTGGCTGTTTTTTTCGTTTTTTACTTCCCAGGAGTTGAGCTCAAATGACACCTCCCGTGTCCGACGTGGTCCGGGCGACGTCAGACTTTGTTATCTGCTCCGCACTTTTTCAGCAAATAATAATCTTTTGTGTCTTTGGTCTCACAGATGCACGCACTCGACCTGCAGCCCCGGCCGCCAGTCATGACGTCTCAGCCCGTTTTCATGGCGTCAAATAACAAAATTCAAAAAAGCCAAACGAATCGGTAACGTGGAGCAGAAGCTTTGGAGGCATTGAAGTCACGTGATTTCTGCACGTCATCATTAAATCGCTGAATCTGTCTCCATTAGTGGGATTTACCTTTTATCAGTACGCCAGCTCTTTAACCGCTTGCAAAATGCAAATGAAAACACCTGGATGGAAACTCACCTACTGACTGTACTGCTACTGTCAATCAATCAAATGCACAAAGGGACAGAAGGAAAACAGCCGGCCTGTAGGAGCGTTACCTTAGTCCAAATCCCCAGATGCACGATCATTTTCAGTTTTAGATCATCGCCGGCTTGATTTTAACAACCTCCTTGTACAACAGACACACACAGAGGAGGTGGCCGGGATTCGCTCTAATGTTAACACGTGCGTCATCGTGTTGTTTCAGTGTGTTCTGTCGCAGCTGGGGAGCGATGTCAAGGTCGGACAGACACAAACAGGAGAGCTGAACCTGCTCTCTGCTTCCCTCTGTGCCCCTGGGGGCAGTTTGTCATCGCCGACTAACCAGCTCCAGCACCTTTCAGGAAATGAGTGAGGGATGACGGAGCGAAAGGGGGACGAGGCTGCGGTCGGTCTGAAACCAGAGAGCATAATAATAATTGACAATAGCTCGTAACGTTCCATGTAACAGGACATTGTTGATCAGACGCACTGTTCTTGACGTGACGCCTCCTCACAGAGAACGAGTTTCGCAGGTCAGCTGTTCAGGTCAATGTGACGGTCGATTGGTTCTTATCAGACGCTCAATAGTCGAATGACTTTGATTTGATTTTCATTTCTTTTCTCCTGTACATTCCTTTTTCCCCCCCTTTCCTTCAATTTCCTTTCTTTTCCCATTTCCTTCCCTTTCTTTTTTTCCCTCTTCACATTCTTTTTTAAATCTCCCTTTCCATTTGAGTCTTTTTGTATTTTCTCTTTCCTCTCGGCCAAACACATTAAAAGTCACTTTTTTTTAACATTTTAACATGAAATAATGTGAATTTATTCTTCTTCTGTGTGTCTCCGCAGCTCTTCCACGTGGCCTACGTCCTGATAAAGTTCGCCAACTCTCCCCGACCGGACCTCTGGGTTCTGGAGAGATCCACCGACTTCGGCCAGACCTACCTGCCCTGGCAGTTCTTTGCCTGTGAGTAGAAGCACACACATATATGAGGTCACCCATACAGTACGTACATATGTGCACACGTGTTTGACTTTAGTTGTCATGTTATTAGGACCAGACCGAGTCAGATTCCGTCAGCGTGGCTTCATGTTTTCCTGACCTCCCCCGGGCTTCAGATTGATTCTCCCTCTAATCTCAGAGTTAAACAGCAGCCCCGAGGGCAGGCGGCTAATTGGTCGATTGGTTCGTTGGTGGGTTCAGAGGCGGGACATCATTGCATCATAGGGCTGCCAGCTGATTGAATGTGGCAGCTGTCAATCCAGGTGGGCTGGAGGGGAATTCCAGGCATGTCTGCCAACAGGCCGCAGCTTGAAGAGCATCTTGAGTCAATGGGGGTTAGAAGCGTATACCTCACCTGTCTGTGTGTGTGTCTGTGTGTGTTTGTGTGTGTGTGTGTGTGTGTGTGGTAAATAGCACAGAGTAAATTAGTATTGGCCTCAAAGCTGTAAATCCCAGAGCTATTTGACAGTCGCAGTTTGAATTGCAGCAGCTGGAACCAAGCTACACTCGCACTCCCTCCCATCGGGGCAGGATTCTACGTCCCGGCTTTAAAAAAAAAAAAATCTTTCTCGTTGTCCCAGTGTCGTCTCCCCAAGGGTCGAATCTGAGATGAACTGAAAACCCCTCCAGGAATGTAATCTGGGTCCTGTCCCACGAAGGAGCAGCAGGATTCAAACAAGCTGAAGCGTCAAACTTTTCAACTGTTCCAGTTTAATGAATTCTAAAAAGTTGAGGAAAAGCCCCGTCACGTCATCTTCATATGATCGGATGAAACTTGTGCCGTTTCGTCATTCAGCCACCACAGTACACAATAGCAGTAGAATCAGAAGAAGAAAAAACGTTGTCCGCCGACTTCTAAGACTTTGATTTATGCTGTCAATACATTTCGAGGCTTTGTACATGTTTAGGATGCATAATGAAGGTTCGAGCTGTTGTCAGTGAAATCTGTGGCAGCAGGTGATTGTGCGTTTGAAGAGGACTGTGGGGTAAATCACAGACCTCCACCCAAACCAAGACCCTCCTCTAATTATCACGCCGAGACGCATCATTAAACTAACGCCACAGGACGCTTCACACTCGCTCACAAGTTTAACATGACAGGATGTTTACACCTTGTGGTTTTAACGAATTATAAGCTTTTTCTTTTCTTTTTTTCTCCCCCTTTCTCCGATCCTTTCTCCCTCCCTCCCTCCCTCTCTCTCTCTGTCTGTGTGTGTGTGTGTGTGTGTGCAGCCTCTAAGAGAGACTGCATTGAGCGTTTTGGACAGAGAACCATCGAAAGGATCAACAGTGATGACGACGTCGCCTGCACCACCGAATACTCGCGTATCGTCCCGCTGGAAAACGGAGAGGTGTGTTTGGGTTTGCGTATGAAGTACCGTCTTTTTAAAAATCAGTGACATATGACATTTACATTCCCTATACTTCCACCTTGTTGTCTTCTATTTTTTCAACTTTTATAGTCATCTCATCTTGTACATGAAAGTACTTATTAAATCCAGCCGTGCTGTGTCATAATAGCTGTGATATCGGGATTATTTTGTTTTTATTTCTGATTCGATTGATATCATCGCCCCGACACTCGACCGGACTTTCCCAGGCTGCGGTGTTCATATTTTTCCCCACATCTGTTTGTTAGCTGATAACACCTTTGTCCTCCCCCCCCCCCCCTCGTAGATTGTGGTGTCCTTGGTGAACGGGCGCCCCGGCTCGATGAACTTCTCCTACTCACCGGTGCTGAGGGAGTTCACCAAGGCCACCAACATCAGGCTCCGCTTCCTGAGAACCAACACGCTGCTGGGACACCTGATGGGCAAGGCGCTCCGCGACCCCACAGTCACCCGCAGGGTGAGACACAACCACATAACACTTACCCTCGAATATCACTCTGATTGGATAGTATTGACTTTTTGTAGCTTGAATAACATGTATTTTTATGGGGTTTACATTAATCGTCAGACTAAGATATTTGATATTGTGACAAGACGTACACACACGTATCTACAATGTCTCCTTTGTTCAGACAATTGAAGCTATTCTGAGTCTTAAATGAAGAAAAATGGTTGAAACCCAAGATAGCACTTTTTTACAGGTGATTGTGTTTAAAAAAAAAATCTTTTCCAGTATTACTACAGTATCAAAGACATCAGCATTGGAGGACGCTGTGTGTGTAATGGACACGCTGAGGCCTGCAACGCCAAGGACCCCAACGATCCCTACAAGTAAGACGACCTTCAAAAGGGGGGGGGGATCACTAATCTGCAAAATCTGATGCTGTTGTTTTTCTTTTTAGTTTTTTTATGTGTAAGTGTGTTGGTAACATTTTCACGAGAAAGAATCTGGTGGAGGTGGTTAACTTTTCTGATTGCAACTTCCATACAAATCAACTTCCTGTTCTGTTATTGTTGAGGCAAGAAAGACATAATACATGTGTGTTCACTGTTATTATAGTGTGTGTTTGGGGGGGTGCAAGTGTAAATATGTGTAGGGTCTGTCATGAAAAGTGGAAGTGAGTAGTATGTAATTAATTTAATAATATGTGTGGCTGTGATTGTGTGTCATATGGGGATTTTATGAGTACATAGGCAGGTGTGTGTGCAGTTTACATCATGGACAGAGCAGCGTCACAGGCTTACGACAAGTCTATGCGTGTGTGTGTGTGTGTGTGTGTGTGTGTGTGGGGCTGGAGTACCTGGAGGCTGTGGTGGATTTTACAATAATTCACCATGAATCACACACACACACACACACACACACACATACATACAGTACACACACACACACACACACACAAGACATGAGCAATCACATATCCGCCTATTTGTTTTTGTCATTGCCGCTCTTGAAAGCCTGTGCCGCTGCTCTGTCCATGATGTTGCACAAGACTGATTTGGGGATTATCAAGTCAACACCAAGACCATAACTTACCTGAACATAAAATACAATGACGTCAAATAAATACTAGACATTTGACCTGAAAATGGAAAGTCAGTTGTCGGAGCTGATGGTGGGACGCAAGTCGGCAGGGTTGTGTTTTGATGAGCCTCAGACCAGAACTATGCATTGACAAAAAAAGATCCATGGTTCCTCAGAAAATTGAGGAGGAAGGAAGGACAAAAAGGTAAAGGTTAGAGACGGAGAGAGACGGGGATACTGTCGAGAGGGAGATATGAAAAGATGTAGGGAGCAAAGCAAGACCAGATGTTTTCACGTTATTGAAAAGATGGAGCAGCTGAGAATTCAAGGAAGAGACAAAAGTGCAATAGAAAAACGTCTTTTCATCTTTTTCAAAAGACTGCAGACGTGAACATATTTGAAGGACGGGCTTACAGATTATTTGGTTTCACTCCATAGTCTGATCTCTGACCACGACACGAACTGTGGATCCGCAGCTTCATCCAGAATGTTGTAAAAAAAAAAAAAAAAAAAAAAGGAATCTGCATTTTCTTAAACTGATAATTGAGATTATTTCTTTGGTTACAAATTTTGCCTCAAAGGGACGTGTTTATTTTTCTCTCACTCCTACTCGCTGTCAGGAAACATACAGTAGCGGATTACTGTGCGTGGGCTGCGCAGCGCTCCCTCCATCATCACGCATGTCGCTGCGTTTTTTTCGCGGCGCTAAAACTGCAAATTGAGTTTCTCTCAGACGCGATGACACAAGCCGCAGAGCAGCTGCAAGATCTGTGCAGACGTCCTGTCAGCAGACCCGGCTACAACACACCTGCTGGATATAACAACGTCAAACAAAGTTGACGTAGGTTTTCAGATCAGGCACGAGCTCGCCGCTCCACATTCCTTCTCCCTGACACAAACCAGACGAGAGTGTCTCCGAAACGCTTGATGAGGCCAGGAGGGATTTATTCGAGTTCCACATCCCACGTTCCCATCAATCAAACACCTGCATGTGTGCAACAATTAGTAAATATCACAGCGGTAATTGCGCCCGATCCTTTAAGAATCCATGGAGCTTTTAAAAAAAAAAAAAGAGAAAATATATAAACCACATTTCAATAGATCGATCAACATTCAGACTGTTTAAAATAACAGGATTCCCGCTGAACCACATGTTGAAATCCACGTCATCCATGTCAAAACTATAACTGTTTAAATTCCAGTCACCAGACAGGAATGATACATTTGAGGAGTATTTTAAATAAAGGATTCCTCTCATATCTGTCCGTGTGTGCACTTTGGTGCAGCCTGGTTGAATGTAGGGGGACTGTTGACCCTTGGTAGGAGCTCCACTGAGTCACATCCTAGTATTTCAGTTAGAATATTGTAATGACTTTCATCAGTAAAATAATGAAAGAATTACTGCTCTTTCTTTCGTTCTTGTGCCGGCACCTAAGTGAATCCCAAAGGAAACAACCCCCCCACGGAATTCACAGTCACACACGCAGGATCAGACTCAATTACTCTTAAATACAAACACACACACACACACACACACACACACACACACACACACACACACACACGCACGCCCCAGCTCTGCTAATTGTTAACCCAGATGTGGCCTCAGCTCGCTGGGCTCTGATCCTGAACTGGAGGTGACGCAGAAAAGGGAAAGCAAATGGTGCAGAACAGAACCGACTCTGACAAAGCAGCCAGATGTTAACAGCAAGATGGCGTCTGAACTTATTCCTAATTAATTCTCTTTATTCGTTCATTTTTTTCTCTCATCCTGTCTGTTGGAATTGGTCATATTTGATGGAAACTCAGTACACAGAAACACAAAAACTTAATGTCAGCTCACCTTTTTTATTTCGATTTTCATTGTTTGCCCGCTATGAAGATGGTCGTCAGGTAAAATCATCACAGACTAGATTAGTTATCACCTCTGCCGTGGTTTCACCCCGGTCCGATTGTGTGTTTGTTCCTCTGCAGGATTTAGCAAAAACTATTGAACTGATTTTCACAAAACCTTTTTTTTAGACATTTTCCCCAATTTCCCAGAAAATAATTCATGGATCTTGATGAAAAACATCAGGCATATTCAGGGGACTGATATCTACGAGTGTGTGCAACTTGGTGCAGCTTGATGATTGATAAGGGGACTGTTGGTGGAGGTATGAGCTTTACGGAGAATTGTACATACTGTATCTTGCCTTCTCTTCATTCACTGTAAACACGGGCTTACGTTATATCATACTAATCATATACAACTTTTGGTTGATGGTTGCGACATCCACAATGTAAACACATTCAGTGTGCGTGCATCCAGAGCACGTACGGGACGGTGCGGACTGGACAGGATCACGGTCAAATTTATATCTTGATGAATATCAATGTCCATCTGATCCCACAGAAAGTGGGAGTGAAGCCAGACTCCAAGAAATGATCCGAATTCAGGAGGTGGCGTGTATTTAGTTTGACTGTTGGACGCGCGCTCCGTCAAACTGCCATACATTACCACGGGCGGTGTAAACACCTTCTGCAGTATAAACACACACGTCGGCTCGCGCCGAGGCTGCCGGAGAGAGAGAGAGATATTAGGTAAAGCGCACATAACTCATGAAACCTGAACTACACAATTAGAGTCGTCAAAATACCTCGGCGTGATTTAGACTTGATCGAATTTCCCGCAATTGTGTTTTGGAAGATATTTTATATACGACAGTCTGACCAGTTGTGCAGAAACTAAGACCTTGTTTTAAACCTGCGTGTGGCGGATTGTTGGCATTAACGTAAAAGACAAATGAAACGCTCCTGCTCCGTTTGTCATTTTATTATACTTTACTCATGAAAATCTTCTAAACTCTCCACATCATAATCGTGATTATATACGCAGCATGTAAGAAAAGAGGAATCCATCCAAAGGCTCGGGTTTTTTTATTTGAAAAAAATGGCCGTAGCAGAGATGGTCTGGTTTCTGATTGGAGCCCTGCACGTCTACGGGGCGGCACGAGTGTGTGAGAGTGTTTGCATGCGAGCAGACACGTGAAAGTGCAGACACGTCTCCTCGCCGTAACTTCAGCGATGTTACAAACACCCGTCAAACGCACGGGCAGGCACCATGTGTCTGCTCCGAGCGGCCGCTGCGAAACACCGACGGGCGGCCGGAGGAGGACGTGAAGGTTTTAGCTGAATCCAAACACACACCGGACAGCGCGCCTGAGGACCGCGCTCCGCTCTGAACAGAGACTGACGGGAAACACACCCCAACGCAGATGTGACCTTGTGTAGAATTACTGTCGTCTCCGCATCCAGAGGAACAGCAGATCTCGTGTGGTGTTAGAAACATGCTGAATGTTGCAGACTTTTCCCATGAAACACAAAAAAGGGCATGAGGTTGTTTTGTCAGTTTTGTGAATGAGCTTTTTTCTGGAACCCCAAAGTGAAATCGGCCTCTTTAAAACTGCAGTTTGTGAACACATTAGTAAAATGATGGACCACAGACGATCACTTGACTTGACGGTAATTGCGTTTGTAAAGTTCAACAGTTGTGGATTTTTAGGCAAACGGAGAGATACAAAATTCAGCTGAACACTCGTGTGAGTAACGGTTTCCCGCCAGGAAGCTGCCGGTCCGCAGCTCGCAATTCAGACCAGGAAATAGTCAAATTGGTTAGAAGCCCTCCATTGAAAGTTTGTTTCCTCAAACGCTCCAACGGAGCTGAGCACGAGGGAGCGTTAAAGAGTGTGTGTGTGTGTGTGTGTGTGTGTGTGTGTGTGTGTGTGTGTGAGAGAGAGAGAGAGAGAGAGAGAGAGAGAGAGGTTGATTTGCTGAATGAATGGATCTGATAGTGAAAAAGGTGAAAGCTGGAAACACAATCAGCCTGTTGAAACACAATACACGGACATGTTATCAGCAGAGTCCAGAGCCGTTCACAAGTCTTCAGAGTATTATTAGGCCACGTCCACACTGATACGTTTTTTTTCCCGTCAGAAATGTTGTACCTGTAGCCCCGCCCAGCGGTGATGTCACGGGGGCCCGGTTTACACCTGTATGGAACTGCAGTTCCACCACAGACAACATTTGAAACTCAATCACAATCAGAATAGTTTGTTTTGGTGCATAACACAACACGTTAATCACTAAATATTGTGAGTACATGACGAAGAGCAGTGACAAAACAAAATGAAATGAATTATGATTAACTTTGTAAGTAGCTCTGCTTGTTCTGGAACAAACGATATACCGAATGCATGTACATCCAGATTTGAATCTATTAAAATACAATTTGAGAAAGAGAATTAGGACAAAGATGGAGTTTTTGGGAAGGTTAAATCCATCCGGAGGGTTTATTCTGATAATCAAAATCGATAAATATGGGATCATAATATATTTAGGTTAATTTCCGACCTTTGTCGATAAAATCCAGATGTTTTCCTTGTATTTGTTGCACATTTCTCCGTTTACAGGCGCGATTCTGCACCAAAACATGTGTAATACATCAGCTCATTGTGTCTGTGCTGTTCTTCACCTTTCAGCTGTGCTTTCGTACGATCGGGGCCGAGTCACCTGACATTTGCTTAGCAACTAGGATTGTTGACAGATTGGAGTCAAGCGACTGTGAAAGGACAGGAATAACATTAGTGGGATGATAATTATCATTATTATTATTCTTTGTGATCACGCTCATCTCTCCCGTGACTCCCGTCCTCCGTGTTTGTCCGTCGTTGAGCGGTGAGGACGACTCGGAGAGGCGAGAGAACGGCGTTCAGAGGGTTTTTCCCCTCTCTCCCCGCTGTGTTTTGGCCACACTCCGCAGGCCGCGGGTTTACGGACTAATCGGATTAAGATCCTGAGTGAAGCGGTCAGCCGCTGTCGATGAAGGAGAAAGATTAACTCTTTCATTGTTCGGAAGTCTATTTCCACTCTCCTCTCTTTTCTTTTCACTTCTCTTTCACACTTGTCTTTCCCTCTCTCTCTCTCTCTCTCTCTCTCTCTCTCTCTCTCTTTGAAGCCATTAGCTGGGTAAGAGGTAGAGGAATGTGAACTTTTAGGAAAAAGTTCAAATTATGTTTTACCCAAAACACAACTGGCTGGAACAGGTACATACCATGTGTGTGTGTGTGTGTGTGTGTGTGTGTGTGTGTGTGTGTCTCAAAATCCCACTTGGACTGTGGTGTCGCTGTATCCCCTTCAACTCGTGTGTGTGGTGGTCTCATATCTTTGTTGTTGTTGTCGTCGTTGTTTACAGGTTACAGTGCGACTGTCAGCACAACACCTGCGGCGTGTCCTGTGACCAGTGTTGCCCCGGACACAAGCAGTTACCGTGGAAACCGGCCACGACCTACAGCGCCAACAAGTGCGAACGTGAGTACGGCCCGATACTGTGCATTCACTCACAAAAGAAGCACTCGTGCTGCGCACGCGCGCTCACGCACGCACACACACACACACACACACACACACACACACACACACACACGGTGGGGGGGGGTTTAAATCACTGATCCCTGCAGAGGAATGTGTTTTCTCTCATGTGCTGGTTCAACAGATCGACCTGGCCTCAGACGATGAAGAGAAACACTCGCTGCTGTTGGTTTTTTTCTTCGTAGCTTTCACACATGCCCATCTGAAGGGCAACGCGTCTTCTGTCTATTCTGCGCCCGGCGACGTCGTTCCACTTTTCCCTCCCGCTGATGCAGAGTAGATTGAGACAGCGTCGGCAGTGGGGGATGAACCGCCTACTGGAACAAAACCTCACGGCTCTGAAGTTGATCAGTGGATCATTAGTGGTTAGAGCCGGGGGTTTTCGGAGTCTGACACTTTGAGGCCTCCCCTCAGGCGAAGCTTTGGGAAAAAGGCTCCTCCTCACCACACCTTAGTTTACTTGCCGAGTTTTCATCCTGATGATCGTGTTATTTCATCCCAAAGACAATTGGACAACTGAGCAAAGATATAACAATGTGACTGTTTGACATTGCACGTCACCAAATACATAAAATAGGTTTCTCCTAAAGCTTTTTTTTTAGTTTCTGATTTTGGGAGAAGTGGGAAAAACTACTGCATCTCAACTCTAGAGATTGACAGTCGGGATATCAGCTTCTGTTACTTCGATTTTGAGAAACTTCCGACACGTACGAGTTCATCAGATGTCGTGTAAGTGCAGAACTCATTGCTGGGATTTGCCCCTTTAACCCGGCCAGATGCAAAATCTTCCCGTTAATAACTTCCAGAGGGAAATGTTCGCACCTCTCCGGCCGGCTGGAGGCTGAGAGAAGCTGTTGTCGAACCGAGATTGAGAGAAGATGAAAATAAAAATAAAAAATACGAATTCGATTATATGTAGCTCGGAAGGGCGGGGCGGCCTCGGTCGGCTCTGCTAATCACTTGACTGTCTCTCTGTACTTGATGGCTGCTGCTGTCTTTGTTACTTCGACGAAAAGAAAACCTCCTTTGTGGATCACGTCTGAGAAAAACACTCTGCGCTATCAGAGCTGGAGTCGGAGCTGGAGGATAAGGAGCGCTGGTCCATTCAGCCGGGCACCTCTCAGGCGCTGAGGGGCCGATAAGAATTAAGAAACTCTTATCGGGTTTTCAATGGCTCTGCGTGAAGAGCAGCGGCCGGTCTGCGCTTTGTGCACTTGTACTTCTTAATCATGCAACTCCCCTCCTCTTGCACGGGATCGTCTCCGTGGGCGTGTTGTGTTCTTGTCCCTTCGTCTTTTTCTCCTTCTTCTCCAAAGGTTGTGGCAGCTTACAGTTGTGTCTTGTCCTCTACCACCGAGTGAACATTCGGAACATCTGTTACAGGAGAAGAAGAAGAAGAAGAAGAAGAAGAAAAAAAGTTAATGGCGACGACCGTCCGGGAGGTTGTTAACAAGTGAGACTTGAAGTCGAGGAGATTATATGTTGGACCGGACAGAAACCAGATGCTCCGCAGCACATGAAACGCCCGCATGCGTGAATATAATGGAGTCGGAATCGCAGATATGTGAAGTGACACATTTTATGCTCGGGGAGCTGCTGCGGAGGAGCGAACGATGACTGGACAACTTAAGCTCGGGGTTCATTTCATGAAAGTGAAGTGAATCTTCTAGGTACACGTGCCAAATGGAGGAGCATTCAAAATAAAACTTCTCCGCTCGTCTCGTTCTTTTCCTTGGCTCTCCGAGCGAACGCCGTCTAAGATAGTCTAATAATAGACCTTCCAAATGAATGACTGGTGAAATTATCGCCAGCCTCCTCGTCGCTAATGTTCAGATCAGAGTGTCTGATAACTGACTCTCATCAAAACGTCCCCTTCAGGAGCGGGTGATTGAAGCGCGTGCGGTCGAGGTTAATTAAAGCGTCTCCCGTTGCAGTCGTCTTCCTTTGTTGATTTTTTTTCGGGGAACATGCGGGAGATGACGATCTTGCGCGTGTGATCTCCCACCGGCCGGCGGAAATTTTTCCGAACAACTGCACTTGAAGTGACTTCAGAGAGCGGCCCGAGATTAGTGACTGGGAGAGTTTCGGGTGTCTCGTACGATATGCTGTGGGGTTTTTTTAAATGGGGGCTTATTAGTAACTGAATACTTAATTTCCTTCTGATGTTTTTTCTTGCCATCTTTCTTGTTCTCCTCCTTCATTATTCTCTTTGTTCCTGTTTCCCTGCTTTTCCCCTAGTCCCCCCCCCCCCCCACCCAGGGTGGATGTTTTTTCTCCATTCACGTAGAATATCTCAAATTCTCTCTGGGTTCATTGGCTGCCGACTGATGCATCCCCTGACAGTGCGTCGCGTTTCATGTTTTGTGTGTTTTTGTGTGTGTTTTCTAGCGTGTAACTGTCACCGTCACTCGTTTGACTGTTACTACGACCACGAGGTGGACCAGAGGAGAGGCAGCATGGACGTCCACGGACACCACAGGGGAGGAGGAGTCTGCCTCAACTGTCAGGTAGCTAAATCTGCGTTTTTCATGCACAAGAGCTTTCCGCTCGAGGGGTCCGACTTTTGGGGGCGGGGTGCTGAGGATACTCGATTGTTCGAGTCTCCGGCACAATCTGAACCTCCTCCATGTTTGTTTGCTCTTTAATCTCTCTTTATTTAAGTGTCACTCCTGGATTCATAATGCGTCGTCGTTGTCGTATAGTCTTCTGCATTGTGGAGCGGCGTGTTGTTACCGTCAGTTGTCCATACGTCAGCCGCGTCATTTGCTTGATGCTTTAACACGTCGGTGAGTTTTGTGACCGATCACAGTCGTGATGATCTAACTGTGATGGCAACTTATCCCTCTCAGCATCACACCACCGGAGTGAACTGTGAGCGCTGCATCCCCACCTACTACAGGTCACCTGACCACGCCATGGACTCCCCGCTGGCCTGCTCGCGTGAGTGACAGACTCAGATAATACCACCAAATGGACACAAACTTAAGTCTGGGCCGACGGACGTCTCTAGCTGTCGACACCCGTCGTGTTTCCTGTGTGTTCATCTCTTTGCTCTGTGCCCTCCTCCTGCAGCCTGTGACTGTCGCTCGGAGTTTACAGACGGAACGTGCGAGGATCTGACCGGTCGCTGCTTCTGCAAACCAAACTACACCGGGGAGAACTGCGACTCGTGCGCCAGCGGCTTCATCAACTTCCCCGACTGTTACCGTGAGTTACAGTTACAGAAGCACTTCAAACGAGCAGCTTGAAAACCTTGAATTATTTCCTGGCTGCTAATCTCACCGTTTGCCCCCCTACCAGCCATCCCCACCTATCCCACCAACAACAACAACAACGGCGAGGCGAAACCAGCGGGAGAGATCATCAGTAAGACCATGAATGTCTCTGTTCTGCCTCGGGGCTGCGAAGCTGTCGATGTCAGTCACCTCCACCAAGGAAGTGATGTTTTTCACTTGTGTCTGTTTATTGGTGAATTTGTCAGCAGGATTTCACAAAAACTACTAAACAGATATTTTGATCCAAATAAAAAACTGCACACACTCATAGATATTCCCCTAAATATGTCAGATCTTCTTTTTTTTCATCAAGGTCCATGAATTGTTCCCTGGTAAAACTGAAAATGTAAAAAAAAAATTAAAAAAATAAGGCTACAATGTTAAAGAGAGTAATGTAAAGTCATGGAACCTCATCTTTGTCTGGATTCCAATAAAAGTTATTTTTGGGTCCATGTTCCATCCGTCCACCAGGTTTTCGTAGAAAGTATTTTTTTTTTGCGTAGTTCAGCTGACAAACAAACAAACGGACAGGAGTGACAATCTTACCTCCTTGGTGGAGCATGACATTGAAGTATGTATATGTATATTTTTCAAAAGCTTAAAAACAAAACAAGAACACGATGAGCTGACTCCCGTCGAGAGCTTTTTCCTCCACGTCCCTCGCCTCTGTCCTTTCCCGTGCTTCCCTTTCTCACCTGTTCGGCTGTCGTGATGTTTTTGGCTGAAGTCGGCGGAGGAGTTTTGGGAAATGGTTTTGAATGGGATTTCATTGATAAGACGGACCGAGACACGGGTTGTTATGCACAACTGTTTCATGTTGTGCATAACAACCCGCTGTGATTCGGCTCATATCTGCCTGTTTGTTTTCTGGTTTGCTGAGCTTGTAAAGCAGGAGAGAAAGATCTCACCATAGAGAACAAGTCAAACTCAGTCTCAACACTATTATCATTATTATTTTGTCATAACGGTTGAAGCATCACATCCGACGTGTTCACGTTCTCTGTGCAGACTGTGAGTGCAGCGCCGCAGGCACCGTGGACAACTCGTGCAGGCCGGACCCCCGCACTCGGACCTGCGTCTGCAAACAAGGTTTCACTGGCGACCACTGTGACACCTGCGCTCCAGGCTTCTATGGACTCAACTGTCAGGGTGAGAGACGCACGCATGGACTAACTGGATCTATCAGTCCACAAAGCGATTTATCGACTCGTCTTTGCAGCTCTAAGATATTTGGCTGGTCAGGCAGAAAATTCGTGAGTTTGGTGACGTGGGATGATTTTTTTGGCCACATTTTGTGGCACTCTTTGACGCTATACAAATAGAAAAGTGCGACTGTGATGTTTTAGTCACGTTTTACATTTGAAAACATTTCTAAATGAATCCCTCGAAAATGAATCCTTAGAAGTCAAAACACACTTTCTCATATCCGGTGCTTAAGTGGACAGGTTTGTTCAAATCACCAGACTGAAAAGTTTACGGCTATTTTAGCAGCTGAGTGTTTTGGGTTGTGTCTCATTCATTTGACTCACACACACACACACACACACACACACACACACACACACTCACACACAAAAATACAAATCCACAAACAGAGCCAGAAATTCCAGGCGCTTCATTTATCGGTTTGTTTATTTACCCTGTTAGTATGCCACCCAGGAGTAAACACACCCACACGCACACACAAACATACACACACACACACACACTCAACCACTCACACACTCACACACGCACACACACACACACACACACACACACACACACACACACACTCACACACACACACACACACACACACACACACACACACACACACACACTCCTGAGTAAACAACAGATGTGTTAATCAGTTTAAATCAGTGTTTCACTTTGACACCTTAGTCAGCCGGTGAGGCTGGTAAAGACACACAGGCGGCCATCTTAAAATACTGAAACCAACGGACTCACAGGTATCATACAGAGTCATTTATTGGTGTGTGTGTGTGTTTGTGTGTTTGTGTGTGTGTGTTTGTATGTGTGTGTGTGTGTGTGTGTGTGTGTGTGTGTGTGCGTGCGTGCGTGCGTGTGTGTCCAGCCTGTCAGTGCTCAGGTCCCGGCTGTCTGGACGGGTCATGTGACCTGTTGACCGGTCACAGTGTGTGTCGGAGCGGGTTCCAGGGTTTCCAGTGCGACCAGTGTGCACCGGGCTACTTCAACTACCCACTCTGCCAACGTGAGTCGTCTGTGGCTGCATCCTCTTCTCCGCATTTGTACCAAAGCAATAATAATAACTATAATAATAAACGTTTACTTATCTAGCACTTTTCTTAACAATATTATATATTGCTTTACAAAAATGAGAAATTCAGGATACATACAAGTATACCGAACATCATTTATGTCCTATTCTTCTCTTTCTCTGTCTCTCCAGTCTGTGGTTGCAGTTCGGTCGGCTCTCTCCCTGAGGTCTGCGATCTGTCTGGTCGCTGTCTGTGTAAACCAGAGTTTCAGGGACCTCGATGTGAACAGTGCAGATCTGGATTCCATTCCTACCCCAACTGTCAAGGTACACACACACACACACACATACACACACACACACACACACACACACACACACACACACACACATACACACACAGCGTCTGTCACCGCTGATCCCCACGAACTCTAATGACACACATGGTAACACTCGACTTTACCCACCTTCTTATGAAGTGTTATACTGCCTCGTTAACATTTTATGAGTCTTTAAAAACCAGAGTAGAGCAGACTAAATCCATCTTAGTGATGCAAGTTCATAAAAAGTACAGCCTGATTCACACAGCGCACTGCAGGTGGTTGGATGCAGCATGTAATGCATGAAATTAAAATAATGATGGAGTGGCTGATACTTTCAGGAAGGTTCACCTCCAAGCCCACACTGGGGTGTGACCTATGACCTATACCGTACAAGCTAATTTGGCTTTTTTGTGTGTGACATCATGTCTCGCTCCACGTCTTCCCAGTGTGCACCTGCGATCCTCGCACCTCGCTGGACGCCAGCTGCACCGCCTCAGGTCACTGCCACTGCCAGCCCAATTACAGCGGAGCGACGTGTGACCAGTGTGCCCCTGGTTACTATGGCTACCCAACCTGCACGCGTAAGTCTCATGGCTCAAATACGGTAAACAGGAAATCAAGACGATGCTGACTGACAGCAGTGGTGGAAAGTCACAAGCGCTGTACGTGGGTACAGGCTGGACCTATCAGTACTTAAGTTATGTGTATCTATAATTGATTCCTTCACTTGATGTATCCACGATAAGTAGGTCAGAATAGGTGGTGATCCAGTTTATAAGAATATATGTGACAAGATTTAAACAATGTGCCTTGTTTTTCTGTATCCTGATAACAATATTAAATATATGCAGTGTACAAAGCATTTAAAAAACGTATAAAAAAAGTTATATTGCCAAAAAACTAAACAACAAATAGGACAGGCGAAGAACTGTTATTGATAATGTGTGTGTTGCAGCCTGCCAGTGCTCTGCAGAGGGCTCTCGCTACACCAGCTGTGACCACGTGACGGGACAGTGTGTGTGTCTGCCCAACGTGGTGGGACTGAGGTGTGACAGCTGCGCACACGGCGCCTACGGCTTCCCCCACTGCCAAGGTAATCACACACACTTTTACCTGAAAAGCTTAACCAATATATATCTACACGAGTAGGTTCAACAGCTGTGGATACCCCAAACTCACACTTCAACCTATCACAAACTTAGTAATGATTTTTTTATATAACAATAATAATTTAGTCTTTCCTTTACATTTGAAGCTGGGACCTGTCATCCTGCCGGCTCTGTCCACAATGTGGTACAGCCACCGGTGGTGAGTATTTTATTAAATTGTATTTGACTTTTGATTATTTTAACAATTCAATTTTGACAGGAAGGACACACATACCGTAAGTGTCAAATGAAAACCAAAACATTGGCAAGAATATATAATAAGTACTGATTTAAAAAAGCCTTTTGTTGTCTGTGTCGACATAGAGAAATGTTTGTTGAGACACTGTCTTCAGGAAAAAATTGTCTCATTTGTCTTCATGTACATAATCACTCAGGGCCAGTGTGAGTGTCGTCACCACGTGGAGGGACCAGCCTGCGACACGTGTAAACCTCTGTACTGGAACCTGTCGCCCGACACTCCTGACGGATGCTCCAGTAAGATGTACCCCACACACACACACACACACATAGGTCACATGATGTCTCACTAGGATGACTGCTGTAAAGTGACTAATGTCTGTGTGTCCTGTTTGTCCTGCAGACTGTGAGTGTCACACTGCAGGGACTCTGAGTGGTGTTGCTGAATGTGCACAGGTGAGCAAGTAAAACTGTAAAGTTATATATATACATATATATATATATTTTTTGTATGTTAAATTCAAATATAACCGAACATCTTTTTCTGCATTGTTTACTCTGTAAAATAAAGGTTTTAATATCGACGCATGTTGGCAAACATAGATGCGTATATCGAAATATGTTTGTGTTCATATCGATATTATCTGCCAACCAATGAATTGGTCGAGTTGTAGCCGTTATCACGTCAATATTCAGACCGAAGCACAGAAATCAAAATGTGGTTGTCAAGACTTTGTGGTTAATGTGAAAAAAGGAGTATTTTTTTCAAAGTTTTAACTGTGAGAAAGTATAATATGTGAATTCATGTATTGCAACTTTGGTCATTTTGTCTCCATTCATGTCAATCGTTAAAATAAAAAGCTCTGTGCGATCTGTGATGATGCTCACCGCCATCCCTTCTCTCTTGTGCCGGACAGGAAACCGGGCAGTGTCACTGCAAGCCAAACGCCTGCAGTGGAACCTGCTCCACCTGTAAAGATGGCTACTACAACCTGCAGGAGCACAGCTACTTCGGCTGCCAGGGTGAGCGTTCCGTCAGTGCGGAGAATGAAACCCATTGCAACAACAAAACGCCCGGTTGCCGCGATATGCTTGTCTTTTTTAACCCAGCGTCCCGTTTGTGTGTTCAGGTTGCCAGTGTGACATCGGCGGTTCAGCGGGTCAGTCTTGCGGAGAGAGGAACGGCCGTTGCCGCTGCAGACCCAACGTGGAGGGAGCAAAGTGTAACCTGTGAGTTCAACATGTGCTTGTAAACGACAGCGTGCGATTTTTAAAACTAATTGCGATGGTATTTGGTGAAAAGAAGAAGATTAAACGCTACATTTCCCTTCATTCCAGTTGCCTTCGATCACTCAAACATTGCTGCTATTTGACTTTATTTCCATCTCCGAATGGAGACTGTATTTCATGATACAGGAAGTACAGACAACAGGAAGTAATAAGACACCAACATACTTCAATCACAAAAAAATAAATTGCAGTAGTTTACTCCTGGACAGGAAAAATCTGCCAAATTTATTCAGACCAAAAAAAATGAAAACTCTCCCCTCACACCTACAAGAAACCCCTTTTCAAAACCCTGATCCCGTCCGCGATGTTCCTGCACTAAGCGCCACGATTCCTCTCTGAATGGATTCTGTTTCCGGCTGCAGACCTCGTCCAGACCACTACTTCCCAGACCTGCACCATCTGAAGTTTGAGATCGAGGAGGGCACCATGCTGGACGGCAGGCCGGTGCGATTCGGCTACGACCCGCTGGAGTTCAGGGACTTCAGCTGGAGAGGCTATGCTCTGATGTCTGCGATCCAGGTAGGAGAACAACACGGTGACGATTCAGTCAGGATTCGTTTTTGTTTTCGATGCAGAAAATCAAAATTAAATTGTGCAAGTAACTCCAGTATCTCTGTTTAGTATTGTTTGATATTAGTGAAGTTTGGATAGCATATTTGTACTCTTTGAGAAGTTTATATTCATTTTCATCTCACAGTTTTGTTGTAACTTGTACAAAATGTTTAATCTATGTTTTTGATCGTATGTAATTGTGCAGTCATTCTATATGGTTCTATATATTTTTGCGACTGTGGCCCGTCATTTATTCTCCCGTTGCACGAAGTCGACATCTTGCTCCATGGCTGAACGTTGTGTTGGATGTCTCTCTCTGGTCGAACTACTTCTCAGCACGGAAACGTCGTCCAAGACACAAAACGTTCCCTTTCTCCTCTGTGGGGCCGGAGAAGCTGACGAGATCTCCAGTTTCTCCTTTCGTTAAAGTTGAGATGCTGCTGAAGCATCAGGCGGATCTTCAGGAGAGATGTTTTTGGAGGTGAACTGCTCCTGAGCTCCCTCGGACGTTCGTGCTGAAAAGTGTGATTCCAGAGAGAAATGTGTTTTTTGCTTTGGACGGTCGAGGTGATGGTACTTAGATCTTTCTTTTGGCTTGGTGTCTCTCTCTTGTGTTGGTGTTTTCCACACTCTCCTCCCCGCCTCCTTCATTCTCCCCTCCATCCTTTCTGCCTCCATATATCTTACACCTTTTCTTCAATCTCGTCTCCTCCCTCCTTCCCCTCCTCCCTTGCGCTCCCTGCCATCTCTTTCTGCCCCGTCTCCCGATCCTGCCCTGCTGCCTTGCTCGCTGGTCCCTTGGGCAGTCCAAGGTGTTGGTGTCGGTGTCCGTCGGCTCTCCAGACCTTTTCCACGTGGTGCTGCGCTACGCCAACCGGGCGGGTTCGGACGTCCGGGGCAGGGTGTCGGTCATAGAGGACGGCTGGAGCTACCGCTGTGGCAACTGTAAGTGCTGCGCTGACGCTGCTTTTCCTCTTCCTGGTCTTCTCTCACGATTAGAGTCGGAGAGGATGGAAGAGGAACGTTTTCTCCTCCACTTCTTCTGTCTTTTCTTACTCCCTATCTGTCAGAGGAGACAGATGATGTAGGGAGTGTTTGTGGTTGGTGGCGGCCCTCTGCTCTCCCTCTGTCCTCTCACCTTCAGCGGCCACAGATCAGTGTCAATTTCAGGGATTTAGTACGGAGGACTCATATCTTTCATATCTTCCACATTTCCTCTCCCTCTCCCCTGACTCATTCCCTCCCCTCTCCCGCTGACTCCCCATTTCGGACCCGGACCCTGTAGACCGCAGTGAAGCTTCAGGTTTATGTGAGCGAGGCAGACGTCTATCTGACTCGTTTCATCCTCAGATATGTAAACGCTGAGGGCGACACCTCCAGCGGTAAAATTACAGCCTATCAGATGAACCGCAGAGGTAGGTGTCCACCAATCACAACAGAGCATCAGTGTGGCGCAGGCAATTTTAAATGAATCTCCTCGTAACCATTACATTTCTGTACATTTATCGAATGTTATCGTTGTTTATCCTCTAAAATCTCTCTCAAATATTAAACGTTGCCTAATTGTCATGTTCTTTCCCCTTAATTGCATCTACGGTACTCACTTATTGTCTCCTTCGATTGCGTTTGAGTTACTTACTGTGCATTTGCGGTCGTGCCTGTGTATGTTTCCCAGGTTCGGAGCAGTCAAAGCAGATCGTCTTTGCTCCGAGTGCGGAGCCGACATTCGTCAACGTTCCCCAGAATAACTTTGTGGAGCCGTTTGTCCTGAACCCGGGAACCTGGACTGTGGTGATTGAGGCTGAGGGAATCCTGCTGGTGAGACACGCACACACACATATGCACACACACACACACACACACACACACACTACAGATGAGTTATTATGCATGTATAAAAAAAACACTTTTCCAGGAGAAAACCCTCGGGATAATTATCAGAATGGTCGTATTCATTCACCAGAACTCCCACAAACATTTCCCCTGTTTGTACTTTGGTTAATTTACACAATTACATAATTTTCCTGCTCTGTTTTGCCCCTCAAGGATTATTTAGTCCTGCTGCCCAGCGCCTACTATGAAGCTCCCATCCTGCAGATCAAGGTCACAGAACCCTGCACCTACAGCTTTGCAACTGACGCCAACCAGAAGTAAATATACACTTATGTATTTTTCTGTAAAAATGGAAAAAAATCCTTGCTCCGCCCCTTTGGTCGGATTCACGCCAAGATGTAATAGATTCTTTTTAGGCCCATGTCCCATCCTTCCACCAAGTTTTCGTGGAAATCTGTTCCGTAGTTTTTTTTAATGCTGCTGTCAAATCAGCAAATGGACCGGGGTGAGAGCATAACCTCCTTGGCAGACTAAAGAAAACCCACCATGGCCTGTTTCGCCTGTCTGTCTTCTCACCTCTGTCTGTCTTTCTGTCTGTCTGTCTGTCTAGCTGTCTGCTGTACAGATATCTCTCTCTGGACTCCTTCCCGTCCATCTCCGGCAACGACGCCAGCTGCCGCAATGACAACCACCTGCCACGCCCCTGCCCTACTGAGAGGGTAACCCCGCGCCACCCGGACATGGCCGTCTGCAGCGGCTACGATGTAAGAGAGGGACGGGGATATTGAGCTGGTGGATGAGATGGAAAAAAACACACAAGTCCAAAACTGCAGCATGAGCAATGAGTTTTTAAAAAAATAAATAAACCCGTTTTCTTTCTGCTGCAGATCAGCGTCGAGCTGCAAGGCCGTCTCCCGGCTCGGGGGGACTACGCTCTGGTGGTAGAATATTCCAGCGAGGAAGAATTGCCACAGACTTTGTCTGTCGTCGTCAACATGCCGGGATCCCGAACGCAGCAGCACAGTGTCACCCTGCTGCACTGTAAATACAGGTACTAATGCGGAATAACTGGTGAAAGACAAAGGATGGAAACTGTCCGTTGTCCTTTGCACAGGTGAAGGTGTAAAAGAGGAAACTGTGGCTGCAGTGAAAAGTGTGTGTGTGTGTGTGTGTGTTTTGTGTGGACTCAGCTGCTTCACAGTTTACTGTTACCGTCGGTGCTTCAGCAAGCATGTCAACAGCTCTTAATAAGTGCGTGTGCTTGTGTGTGTGTGTGTGTGTGTGTGCGTGTGTGTGTGCATGCGTGCTTGTGTGTGTCTTTGCAGCTTCCTGTGTCGAGTCGTGGCCATCGACGCACAGAACAGAGTGGCCGTCTTCACTCTACCCGCCGACGCCGAGGTCCAGCTCGTCTCTGACCGTGCCAGCTTCTTCCTGGTGAGAACTTCACCTCATCACCTGGATCACCTGAACAGGCCCAGTGCGGAGGGCAGTGGTCCCATGACGATGAGCTCGCTTTAGATGTGTCGTAAACATGCAAAATTCGATGTTCTTAGATGATGTAGAGAATGAAATAAACCTTTGTGTCAATCTTAAGATGTAAAAATAACATTTGAATTAGTTTATAGTGATATGAAAGCAGAGAAAACCTTGCTGCTCATTTTGTAATCTCTAATTTAAATGTTTTTGATAAATGAGTACATTTATTGATCTTTGGTTGTTTAACTTTTTAAGATTTTTAAGTTGACTGATCGATCTGTTGATCACTGGTGCGCACTTCTGTCAAAAAGCCGACATGTGTGTCTCTTCATCGCCTGCAGCACAAAGTTTACCTGGTGCCGAAAGACCAGTTCACCATGGAGCACGTTGCACCCAAAGTCCACTGCATCAGCACTCACGGACAGTTCTCACCTGACAGGTGGAGTAGCTTAAGATAACTGTTCATACCTTTTCTTTTTTTTTAAAAAACAACAACACCACATTAAGAACCACTGTCTCTCCCTGGTCTGGCCACAGCTCCTCCTGCGCCCCCTCGCGCTTCAGGACCCCGTCGGACTCGCTGGTCTTGAAGGACGGGCAGAGCTCCTCCACGCTGGAGCCCATCCTGGCCTCCCCTGCCGGAGCTCCTCCTCTGCCCTTGCGCCAGGGTGACGATCCGCCCTGGACCGGAGGAGACCGACCTCCCCATGGAGCAGACACCAGCGACCACGTCCGGCTGGACTCGCTGCAGGTACGAGTACCAACGACCAAAGCGGGAGTGATCATTAAGAATAATTGAGTCAAGAAAAATAATGTATTTTGGATATCTCTGACGTCACCACGCTTATCTTTATCTCTTTCTTTTCCATCATCCATTTCACCCAGAATGCAGCAGTGTTCTCGACTCGCGTCCACGCCCTGGGGCGTTACGTCTTCATCCTCCACTACCACCAGCCTCTGCACCCCACCTATCCTGTGCAGGTCTACATTAACGGCGGACGAATCTGGCAAGGTGATGAGGAGATGGCCCTGAGCACCAAGAGAGGAATAAAACAACACATACATATATACAAATATACAAATATATATTTTTAAATCTGATGCAAAGATACAAGCAAATTCAATTCTGCAAAATTAGACTTTTCACCAACTCAAACGAAATCTTTGACAGCAGAGTTTTAAGCGACAGATAAGCGAGAACATATTTAAATTCAATTTTGACTTTGCTCTGTGTGACTTAGGCCACGCCAACGCCTCGTTCTGTCCCCACGCTTCCGGCTGCCGTAACGTCCTGATCTCGGAGAATCAGATCATTCTGGATGTGACGGACCACGAGGTCTTCATCACAGTGCAGATACCTGCAGGCAAGACCCTGTGGCTGGTACGTTTCCCCACATTTTCTTTCTTTTACTTTGTAAAATCTCTCTATGTGAAGACTATTACACTCATTTTACAACCCTGTTGTTGTGTCTTTTGAAGCTGCAGCGACTCCATGACTGATGCTTTCTGTTGACTTTCTCTTTCCAGGATTATGTGCTGGTTGTGCCTCAGGCGAGCTACAGCTCCAGCTACCTGAACGAGGAGCCTCTGGACAAATCCTACGACTTCATCAGCAACTGTGGCCAAAAGAGCTTCTACATCAAGTCAGTATCTTTGCAGAAGCTCTACAGACACAGTATTTCACTTGTCTTAGAGTAGTATGATAAAGACCCCGTCTTCTCGTCCACCTGTTGACTCTTCCCTCCTCTCGTCGCCTCAGTCCCGCCACCGCCTCCAAGTTCTGCCTCAGCTCGGCCGTGTCTCTGTCGGCCTTCTTCAACAACGGGGCGCTGCCGTGCGCCTGCCACGAGGTCGGAGCAGAGAGCGACACCTGCGAGACGTTCGGCGGCCAGTGCCGCTGCAGACCGAATGTGATCGGCCGAGACTGCTCCATGTGCGCCACGGGCTACTGGGGATTCCCCAACTGCAGACGTGAGTGTCTGACCGGCAGCTTGACTTCAATTTCGGCCAGTCTACACAAAAGTACCATGACCCGCTGTGGCCCAAATAAAAGAAAACGTAACATCTTCGATTCTGGTAAACGATAAGCGTCTTTCGTCTCTTCCTCCTCTCGCCTCCCGTCACTGCTGCAGCCTGTAACTGTGGCTCGAGGTTGTGTGAACCCGTGACCGGTGACTGCATCTGCCCCCCGAGGACCCTGCGCCCTGAGTGCACCCAGTGTGAGCCCCAGACGTTCGGCTGCCACCCGCTGGTGGGGTGTGAGGTCTGCAACTGCTCTCGGCCCGGCATCGTCTCCCTGGACGTCGGCTGCGACACGCTCAGCGGGCAGTGCAGGTACATGACAACAAAAAAAGAAAAATCTTATATCCTTCTTAGGAGGCCATAAACGCTCCTTCCCTCCACACACTGCCACCACTGGGAGATTCAGCAAGCGCAACTCTCAAATGTCGGGCCTCTGTTTGGAAGAACCTAAAAAGGCAGTTGTTTCTTGCCCACTTCGTCTCCTGACATGGTCTTGGCTCCAGTTTCTAACGCGGGGTTGATTGCCTGTGTGTTTGGCCGGCTGTACTTGCCAACTCTTGTCTTGTGTTTTGCGTAAGCTGCAGGTTTTGAAAACTCTCTCTCAGTCAGCCCCGGCTTTCCCTGAGGAATGCCAACAACACAGCAGCTGCCTGTCCTCGTCCTTATCTGTCTGCCTCGGTTAATCCTCTCTCAAAAACCTTCATATCGCCACAACTGGCCGCAGTTGATGCAGTTTTGCCGTCTGCATTCTGCCAGTCGGCAACTGTGGTTGCAAAAAATAACTATTATTCCTTCTGGTTCTAACAAGGACAGCCTGTTTTCTTGGTCACTGGTCGTTTCCTCCAATGCTCGAGGCAGATGCTGATATGTGTGTGAGGCTCATACCCCCAACAATTATTGACCTGTCTCTATCCTCTCTACAAGCGTACGCACGTGTCTTAGCACCTTCACTTTGAGCCTCATATCACCGGATTCACCGCCACCAGTGAATGGACGTCCTGACTTTGCCAAATTGTTGCTGTCATGAGACCAACATTTTGTATGATGTTAGGTTTAGGTAGCAACCAGACAGTTTTTATTAAGTCACAATTGGACTCTGATAACATGCGTGCGCGCACACACACACACACACACACACACACACACACACACACACACACACACACACTAACACACAGGAATGTGTCAGTTGTGTCTTGACAAGACAAGGATGTAAAGCTGAAAGTATTTCTCTGCCTAAAGGCGTTCATCATTCAAGATCCCAGCACCTGTCATTAACACACACACACACACACACACACACACAAACACACACACACACACACACACACACACACACACACACACACAAACACACACACACACACACACACACACACACAGGGCCAGCCAGCTATCACTATCACAAGTCAAAATATGAAATTGTATGTCCATATACAGAGACACTGTTTCATAGATAAAGAGTTTTGCATTTGATTAATAGATGTGAACAGATTCTCAAACACGACACTATTCATTATTTTTTTTCTAGATGCAAGAACAACATCGTCGGGCGTCAGTGTGACCGCTGCGCCCCTGGTTTCTACGGTTTCCCCAACTGCAGGCCATGTGACTGCAACGAGGCGGGAACCGAGGAGGAAGTGTGCAACTCCTTCACAGGACAGTGTCTCTGCAAGGTGGGACACACACACACACACACACACACACACACACACACACACACACACACACATGTGTTCCTCAGTGTGTCCTCACCTGCTGCGTGTCCTCCACCTGTAGGAGAACGTCCAGGGTTCTCGCTGTGATCAGTGTCGAGTTGGTACGTTCCACTTGGACCCGACCAACCCGAAGGGCTGCACCAGCTGCTTCTGCTTCGGAGCCACCGACCGCTGTCGCAGCTCGGACAAAAGACGCACCGAGGTACCTACAGCTTCTTAAACGGGTTCCACGGATCGGCTTTGGGCTTAAGTGCATCAAACTGGTGTTGATCCAAATCTGGGAATTCAAACGTCGTCATCATTTGTCCTCCTCTCCTGTAGATCATGAACATGGAGGGCTGGGTGCTGCTCGGGGCAGACAGACAGGAGGTCCCGGTGACGGTGTATCCTGGTCAGGACCTGGTCGAGGCCGATCTCAGTGATGTACCCGACGTCTACCAGGATCTCCACTGGCACTCGCCAAAGACATACCTGGGAGACAAGGTGGGTCTTGTGACACAGCCTTTAGAGGTGGTGGGAAAGAGTAAGTGGATTCAGAGCTTTAGCTTCAGGACTTACTTTTACAATGTCACCCGTCATGTAAGGATGGATAAACTTTAAATACACTGGCACACTGACTTCAGCACAAGGATTGAAATATTTCCATTTCTGATCAACAACGTCGGTACAGTAATGACAAGTCAGGCATGACCGGACAAAACAAGGCTCGTTGGAATGTTTTGTTGAAAGTTTGCTCAGTGGTTCTTCGCCTGAATCAAATGCTCTTAAAACAAGCGACGAGCCAAATCCGGGCCTTTTGGCGCGACTGCAGCCAGCAGAGGATTCAACAGAGAGATGCCCTGAGTTTGTCTTGAGGGCAAACAATTTTTTCCAGCGTGTGTCATTGGCCAAGATTCAGCTGTCGTCAGTGTGCGGTGCAGTAACGGTGAAAGGATGACGAGTACATCTGCCAAGTGCTTCTACATCTTAACCTGCGAAAACTGAACGTTCCTGTAGTCTGCGGTCCTGGGTACACATGGTCGGAGTGAGGGGTCGGCAGGAGTTGGGGGACCAAGTATGTCGCAGTGGATGGCTGAGGCTAATCCCAACAAGGGCATTACCCAAGCAAGGGCCTCAAGTCAGATCTGGGCCTTGTTTTGGCCAAATGCAACCGAGAAGGGATTCAACAGTGAGACAACTCAACCATCACGTCATCACGTTCATATACAGAGAAGATTAACATTTCCCCTTTGGTCCATCAGACAAATACAGAGATTCAACACCGAGACCTGATTTTACAAATTGATTGTAGTCCTCTATGCATATTCGTTATTTCTTTTTACCTTTTCACGTCTGCCGAGGAGAAAATTCGGTGGAAGGATGGGACATGGGCCACCCATTACATTCGGCGGAGATCCAGGAATTGTTTTCTCACTTTCTGTAACATTGCAAGAAAGGGCTTTGTTGTTGTTGACATTTTCACATATTTCCCAGGGAATAATTCATGGATCTTGGTAAAATTTTTTAGGGGAACTGATATCTGTGGGTCTGTGTAATTTTGGGAGACTTGCATTGAATTTGAGGAGACTGTTGAACCTCATTGGCGGAGACATGGTCCGTTCTGTGTTGGGTCACCCCATGCTCTTTTTTTTTTTCTTTTTCAACAATGAAAAATACAAATATGTTTTTTCAGTGTGACAATGTACACATCAACAGAGAACAGCATTAATATGAACAAATCTTTCTGATGAATGTACCGTAGCTCTGTGACTCAAAGATAAAGATAAAACATGTGAGGACACACATTTAGTCATAACTACATTACACAGCACACACACACACACACACACCTACCTACATAATGCACACAAACATCACTTATCTAGAGGCTCAGACGGGGTGTTTGATTACAGATGAGTGTTTCGTCTGAACACCAGCATCAGGCTGCAGACTGAGGCCTGTTACGCTCCATAAACCGACTTCAAATGTCAGCTCTGCCAAAACCCGCACGAGTTGCCACAGAAGAACAGACATTTTATCTCTCGGTGATGAAACACGGGCCTTGTATCTTGTTTCTCGGAGACTGAATTTAATCCATTGTTGTCTGGATTAGAAAAATGCAATAGAGGGAGTTTAAAGCTCTAATGCCTGTCTGGTTTTCCTGTCTATCTCTGTATTTCAAACTTTACTTCCTGCTTTATTCCTGTCTGTCTTTTCTTTTTCTTTTTTTCTTTTTTTATAATACTTCTATCTCTCTGAAATGACTGTTTATCTTCCCAGGTCTCGTCCTATGGAGGTTATCTGAGGTATCGTCTCACCACTCAGACCATGAGGGGCGATGTGTTGTCTCTGCCTGCAGAAGCCCACAGGCCTGACATCATTCTCAAGGTGTTAAACACACTCTCAAACACACACACACACACACACCCTAACCCTAAACCACTTTGCAAAGACACACATGCACACAGACGTGCTTGTCTGCCAGAAACACGACATGCTAACACGTGTTCAGAGATATGACTGATGCAAGAACACACAGAGATTTTTTTTCTCATTTTTTTTTTCATATGATACAGTATGAAACGGGTCATACCCATTCACGCTGTTATACATAACTGCGTGCGTCGTCTGTTTGCTCCTCCTACCTGCAGGGGAACCAGATGACCCTGGTGTTCATGGAGAGAGAGTACTCCTCACCCGAGGAGCCTCACCTGGGAATAGTTCACATGGTTGAGGTAGAGTCACCTTTACATACAGTCGGGAGATTTATGTGAGACACTGTCTTTAACTCACGCGGGCTGGCACTGTGCCAACATGTCGGATTCCCCCCACGCTTTTTATCCAAGGCTTTTGTTGAGGTTTGTCGATCTCAGGTCAAATAAATCTTGCTTTCAACCTCACCCATTTCCACCCCCATCTAGAGCTGCTCATGTGTGACATCAGACAGTACAGACATGAGAAATATAGACGCCTAAAATGAGACGCTGCAATAATTATGACAATAATAATGATAACTGCAGCTCTGTTGAAGCTTTTAAAAGACAACTGAAACTCCCCTTTGTCTCACCTTGTGCGTTGTACTGAAACCATCCATTTTTATAGTCTTTCTCTTACGTGTTTATCATTTAAGTTTGGTCGTCATAATCCTCTGATTTAAAAGAAGAATTGGAATTTATGTTCGACACACTAACGACCTTAAAATCTCTTCTTCTAACACCTCAATATTATAGTGAAATAGAAAAGTCTAAACCAAACTGCAGAGAAGAGCTGAAGATGATCCTATTGCTCCTCCTCTTCCTCTTCCTCTTCCTCCTCCTCCTCCTCACAGGGAAGTTTCCGTCACGCCCAGACCGGTAACTCTGTGTCCCGGGAGGAACTGATGATGGTGCTGGTCGGTCTCGAGTCCCTGCAGGTCCGGGCCATCCACTCCCAGTCGGCCCACTCGGTGTCGCTCCGCGGCGCCGTGCTGGAGGGCGCTGCGAGCCTCCCCGCCGGTCGCCATGCCAACAACGTGGAGATCTGCATGTGTCCCGCCAACTATCTGGGAGACTCGTGTCAGGTGAGCGGGCCCTGATCGATCGTTGGGGGCAGTCGCTTCGCTTTTTGCCGTTGTGTGTTGGGAACATTTTTATTTAATCGTCACTATTAAAAGATTTAAAATCCGTAATGGAAATGACAGTCGCATCCCTCTGTGTCTTCCCTCTCTTCTCTCTGTAGAAATGTGCTCCTGGTTACTACAGAGACACGATTGGCCTGTTCCTGGGGAAATGTGTTCCCTGCAACTGTAACGGACACTCGGACCAGTGTCTGGACGGATCTGGAATCTGTTCGGTAATAATCCTATATAGTCCTTGGTTTGTTTCACCTGTAGATTTTTCTTTTGTTTGTTTATAATGGATGAGTAATTGTCTCTGTCTGTTTTTTTCTTTCTTTCTGTCCATCAGAACTGCCGGCACAACACAGCGGGCGACCACTGTGAGCAGTGTCAGGGTGGTTTCCTTGGCAACAACAGTGTTGACGGACAGGCAGTGTCGTGCTCCAGTTGTCCCTGCCCTCTGAGGGTCCCATCCAACAAGTCAGTTCATTTTACTCATCTTTTTTTCTTCTTCATTCTTACCATCGACTGTAAATAAAGATGGACGACAAGACAGCTCCCAAAAGTGAAGCCAAAACATCTGGATCGCCCCCTGGCGGCTGGCTGCATTATACAGATCACAAACCCCGCCTCCTCCATGTTAGTGGATGGGACATGGACCAAACTAAAAAGTCAAATCATTTTTTACCAAGAGGGTTTCTGTCATTTTTGGCAAGTTCTTATCACACTGATGTATGTTCAAGTGATCATGTTTCTGATGTGTTTGGTTTTAATTAGTTATCTGATGCTGTATAAAAGGGGATGAAACGTCGTGATTGATAGCTGAGACTGACTGGTGATTGGTTGAGCATTTGTACGGGCGGGACCTCGATGCCTCGGCTCCACTCCACCATCACTGATGCGCAGACTCTTTCTCCAAATGACGAGTGGAGACGCGTCGTCCTTCTTTATTTAAAGTTTATGTTTCTTAATCTTGTTAACAATCCGTCAACCTCTTTACTTGCTGTCATTCATACAGTGATTCATTGCTTCTCTCTCTGTGTCTGTAGCTTTGCAGAGGGTTGTTTGCAGAAAAACGAAAGGATGCAGTGTCTGTGTATGCCCGGTTATGCTGGACCACACTGTGAAAGGTAAACACAGTATGTCTATGTTCTGAACAATAACGGTCTGGATTTTCCTGCAAAACCTGTAATGTCAATGAAAAAATCCTTGGGAACGGTAATTGTATCTTTGCTACAGATGCATAAGTAAGCTCACACCTCAAATGTTTACATTTTTACAAACATTGAGATAGATAAGGGAGATTCGATTGTCCAAAAAAAAAACATCTGCTGCAGCTGCATGTCCTGTCGTACACAGGTGCGCTCCCGGTTTCTATGGCAACCCCATGGTGCTTGGCAGCAGGTGCCAGCCGTGCCACTGCCACGACAACACCGACCCCAACATGCTGTTCACCGACTGTCACCCGCTGACCGGAGAGTGTCTGAGCTGCATGCACAACACGGCCGGGCCTCACTGCGACATCTGCGCTCCCGGTTACCACGGCGACGCCGTCGCTGCCAAAAACTGCACCAGTGAGTTCGTTCAGCTCTGACCTGCTTGGCCCAGTTTAGAAAATCCGTTACAGTGTGATGGGTGACCTTCTTAAAAGGTTTGAAAGCAAATGAAAAAAAGCTGTGTGCGTTTTGTTTTTGTTACCCAGAATGCAACTGTTCCCCATGTGGCACCGAGTCATGTGACCCTCACACTGGACAGTGTCGCTGTAAGTCAGGAGTCACAGGACCGCGCTGTGACCGCTGCGAGGTGAGAGCTCTTTTTCATCACAGTCTTTATGTTGTGAATATTCATATTTACTTCTTATAATAAGAAGCTGGTTTTTATTTTATTACAATGAGAGGATAAAAAAAAATATTTTTTTGCTGTATGACTGTTATAGAGCCATAAATCATTTAAAAGGAAAACATATTTATTTATTTATCTTTATCATTTATTTTACAAAATAAAAAAAGGATTTATGTACAAAATTTTCCAAGTGCGCACAAGTGTTGCTAGTATAGTAATTCAGAGATATTTCAGAGATACAACATCATGATATGACACCAGCTGTCAACAAATGGGGTTTGACTTAAAATCAGTGCCAAAACAAAAATGTTGCAGCCACCATGTTCCAGTATGTAAATAAAACCACGTTGTAGAAACTTTAAATTTCTCATTTCTCATTTACCAGGACTGGGTCTTCTCAGCTTCACCCTCTGCCTTCTCTTGAACCTGTTCTGTTTATTTTGAATTTCCATTTTCTCAGGATGGCTCATTTGGCTTCGACTCGTGCTCCGGCTGTCGCCACTGCGACTGTGAGGCGTCGGCCGCTCTCGTCCAGCCGTGTGACGCTCAGAACGGTCAGTGTGCCTGTCAGCCCGGCGTCAATGGACCAAAGTGCACACAGTGCGCCCCCGGATTCTGGGACTACGGACCGGACGGATGCAAGAGTGAGTGAATGCATGACACATAGTCATTTCACCCACTGAACGTCATGTATAATGGGTTATATCTCATTGGTGCATATATATTCAGCCCCTTTTTTTTTCTTTTAATCATATAATAATCTCATGGTTTTTATCGTTGATTTAATGCTTGTCTTTTTTAAATTGTCTCCCTCCCCTTTAGAGTGCCACTGTAAGGGCGGTCGCTGTGACCCGCGGACAGGAGAGTGCCGCTGTCCCGACGGGATGACCGGAAAACAGTGTGACGTCTGCACACAAAAACACAATGTGATCGTAGAGGAGCACCATGGCATGCACTGTGAACGTGAGTGAAACCACACACACGCACGCCGCTTCCGTGGACAACACAATGATGTTTTTCATAAAGAATCCGTGTGTAGGAAATGAGAATGAGAGTTGTCATGTTTGTTCCGTCTGCAGCGTGCGACAGCTGCGTCATCGTGCTGTTGGAGGATCTGGACCAGATGAACAGCAACTTCAGCTCCGTGGCCGCTCAGCTCGGCAATCTGAACGCCAGCTCCATGGCCTGGGCTCAGCTGCAAGTCCTCAACAAGACTGTGGAGAACCTCGCCGTGAGCCCTCACACACACACACACACACACACACACACCCTAACCCATATTAGCAGAATTTAATTGAAACTCATTCTCCCATGATTCCAGCGGGACATTGAGAACTACAACAGTACCCTGGATGAGAGCAGGAGTCGGGCCGACATGCTGGATGCTGAGATCGTGAATATCAATGATGACATTGGTGAACTGCAGGACAAGGTGCAGTCACGGATGATACCAACAGTCACTCACACACACACACACACACACACACACTCACAAACTTCAAATAAACACTAACCTTAACGGTCGCATTTCACTCTAAGCTATATTTTGTCTCAGTGTTGATGCTTAGTGAGGAAGAAAGGTTTCTATTGTTTTTGTATCTATCCTACTCTAACGATCTATTTATCGATTGTTCTATAAGGAATGAGTAACATGATTCACCACTATTAAATCTAAATGTTTGTTGCTGGTTTCCTTTGTTTATTGAGAACTTACAGTTGTGCTTCCTTGTTTTTAGGCAGTGGTGATGAGCGACAGGGTGGATGGTCTGCAGAACAGTACCACTGACACACACCAGAGGGCGCAGGATCTGCTCATGTTCATCCAAAACCTGACCATGGATATAAATGGTAGTTAAAAAAAACTTCAGAAATTAGTTAAATAGCTCTAACAGTACAGCATAAAACTAAATATGAATTCAACTTAGTTAGTTAGTTCATTATTTGCTGCATCACAGAAGCTAACATCATGGTCGCAACACGACATTTCTACATTTAAATGTGGGAAGAGGGTTTTTAAGTATGTTTTGCCTCGATGTCTCTAGTAAAAAGTAACATAATATTAAAATAAAATACATAAATCAAGTACAGATCAGATGTAAAGAAACTCACAAAACATGACAGTGACTTTTAAATCTGAAAAAGATTCAAATTTAACAGGAAACATTCTAATGTACAGAAAATAGACTAAATTATTAAAAGTCGTGTAACGCATTTATCTCTTTTGTTGAGTTTAAAAACCAGGACCGTGTCGCTGTCTTATTCCAGACAAACTGCGGGCCAGCTGATTGAATTAATAACATGCGATGCTTTCACCCCCGCGCAGACATTCTGCTGACGGCGAACAGGTCGTCGCTGAACGACACAGGGGCGGAGCATGACTACGAGGAGAGGGAGAGGAAGATGAGGGAGGTGCAGGCCATGCTGAGGGAGATGAGGTACAGGAGCTGTGTGGGACAGAAGAAACTGGCCGATAAAGAGAAGACGGAGGCTGAGAAATGTAAGTTTATTCACGCAGAGAGAAACACACGTCCTGAGTCCTCCTGCACACTCACACGTGTCTTATTTATCAGTACATATGTTGCATTTTAATGGCAGAATTAAGGGGGGTTAAATAACAGCAACTCAGATTTTCCACGACGATTAAAAAAAGAAAGAATAAATGAACACAATCTGTAGGTGTGATCGCGTCTCAAAATGTCTCCCCGCGTCTCGCTCCTTCCTCTGACAGTGTTGGATCACGTGAACAAGGCGCTGGCCGGTCGCCATGGACAAAACAAGGACTTGGCCAAGGCCATCAGAGACCGCCTGGCGCGCTTCCACTCGGAGATGATGGACCTGCGAGACGCCCTGAACGAGGCCGTGAACAACACGGCCAGAGCCGCGGAAATCAACAATGTCAACGAGAAGAATCTGGAGGACAACAAGGTGAGTCCGAGAGATGGTCACGGACAGTCCAGAGAGGCTAGGAGACCGTGGACAAAATGGGTGACTCTGGCGTTGTGTCTCCCGCTCAGAGGAGGATCGAAGACCTGCTGTCCGAGCAGAAGGAGGTGAACGACCAGTTGAGCATGGCCGAGGACGCTGTGGCCCAGGTCAACGATGTGCTGTCCACGCTGCACGACTCGAAAGAGGTTAGAATGAACAAAAACACACGTGTGCATGGAAGTCCACCGGCGTCTCAGGGCTTTGTGACACCGGCCTGCACCACATCCTGCGTTCGGATAAATTATTAAGACTTCACTCAGAGATGTGGACTTGTTATCGGATCACCCGAGACAGTGGACCTCAGTGTTTCATACATGTATAATCAAGAAAAGAAAAATCCCATCCCCCCCCCCCCCCCGTTCAACACTGTAAACGTGTTATTTCTCAGGAGTACGAGCGCTTGGCGGCACAGCTGGACGGCGCCCGGACACCGTTGGCGAAGAAGGTGCAGGACTTCGCCGGGGCCGAATCGAAGATCCCGCTGGTGGAGGAGGCTGAGAAGCACGCCGAGCTGCTGGACGCTTTGGCCATGAACCTGACCAAGTGAGAGACTCTTTAGCTTCTCAGCGAACGCTGTATGTTGAGTTTTTTGCCGATCTGTGACAAGGCAGGAAAGTGTCACTGCGGAATTCTGTGGTTGCAAACGTCAGAGGGTAAATAACCATAAATTAGTGCAGGGGGAGATTTAAGAATATAATTAACAATACAAGTTGTTGTCTTCAGTTTGGTTGCAGAAACTAAGAGGGACGGAATTGTTGATGTGACACAAGCCTACCACAAGATTATCAACAGCATCAAGGAGGCGGAGGAGGCCGCCAACATGGCCGACAAGGCTGCCAACGCCACTGTGGAGGTACGGGGGCACACATTCATTCCTCACACCTGTTTGAGCTCGCATGCGTGCACTCACCAAGACAACTCGAACAACAGAACATCTCTGGATTATTTGTCTGTGATGTCGGTTTGCGTGTGTCCAGAACGTAAAGAACCAGGACCTCGGTCAGATCGCCGATTCTCTGAGGAACCACAGTGTGGAGCTGAAGGACGAAGTCGAAAAGTTAGATGATGAACTCAATAACGGTAACCATCACATTGTGTCACACCGTTGTCTTCATTTAAGTGACTGCATAAAGGATGTGATATCATTCTTAATTATTAAACAGTTTGGGTGTTTTAGCAGTTGAGATGTTTCTATTTGTGTTTCTGCTGCACAGAGCTGAAGCCTCAGCTAGAGGAGGCTCAGAAGCGACTGGACGATGCCAAGAACAAACAGGTTCAAGTGATGAAGGACCTGGAGAAAATTCAGAACAACCTCAACTCCACCACAAGTACGCACATTCAACACACAGTTAATCCAATGCAATATTGAAATAACATAATTTGATTACGTCGTTTTTTTACGTGTTGTATTCTGATCCTGCTTTCTCTGCGATGAACAGATGTGAGTCAGGAGATCGACGCGGCGAAGCAGGCGGCCGACCTGGCGAACACCACGGCCACCCAAGTCAACGATGCCCTGCGCCCCATCAGAGAGCAGCTGGACCAATGGGAGCAGACCTACGGTGACGCCAACGCCACCAACGACGACATCAACAAGGCGCTGATGGAGGCCAACAAGACTGGTAGGAGCTGTTTTGAGATATATATATATATATACATGTATGTAATATTTTTTCTTTAACATAAATGTGGACTGCGAGTGACTCGTTTTGCTCCGTCTCTCTCTCTGAAGTGCACGAGCTGGGCACCACGATTCCCACGCTTCTAACGAAGTTGGATCGACTGCAGAATAACTCCATCCAGATGCCGAACATCTCTGAGAACATCAACCGCATCCGACAGCTCATACAGCAGGCGCGCAACGCCGCCAGCAAGGTACACAGTAGAGTCAGAGAAGAAGAAAAAATTTAAAATGTTCCAGCAGCTTCTCGTGTTTTTGTTTCTACATTTTCTCCTCCTCCTCCTCCCATCCAGGTGAGCGTGCCGGTGAAGTTTAACGGGGGGTCCGGTGTCCAGGTTCGTACTCCAGCTAACCTGGCCGACATGGCTGCCTACACCTCCCTGAAGTTGTACATCACTCTGCCGGAAGCGGCGCGGGCGAGGCGGCAGGGCGACGGCACCCAACAGTTTGTCTTCTACCTCGGCAACAAAGATGTAAGCATCACCACGGCGACACAGAGGCCCATGTATTAAGTTCCCAGGGTCACACTGACCATTATTGTACGTTCAACTGCTACACACTTTTTCAAAGTGACTTACATCCAGTAAGGAGCTTCCTGTACAGGGATTTGTAGGGGCAAAGCTGCATGGACTTTAGTCCATTAATGCGTTTGTGGTGTTTGTAGTCCAGTAAGGAGTTCTTGGGGATGGCGTTGGAGGGGAAGCGGCTGCGTTGGTACTTCAACGTTGGAGGAGAGACCGCTGAGGTGCAGATGCCTGAAGACGTCAAGGCCAATGGATATTTCAACAGCGTAGTGCTGGAGAGGTGAGAGACACGGTTTCTATGAAATGGCGACTTTGCTTCATTATATCCTTCTTTTGTTTCTCGAGGGGATTTTCACATATTGAAATTATTTGAAAATGTGAAATTGTCTCATCCCTGGATATTGAATGTGAGTTGCGTTACAACAGCAAATATCCTGGTTTTCTAATGTTAATCAACTCTTCATCACTGTATGTGATAATATTTTATTTTCAACAAAGGTCGCCACTCTGTGTTAATGTGTTATGTTATTGTTGTTAAAAACAATGTATTTGGCTTCTTTAATGTGTCAACATAACTGTAAATGCTGTTCCAGAAACACATTAATGTGGGGGGGATGTAATTCAATAATAATATTTATTATACTATCTGCAAATCATATCACCTGTCAGTATCAGGTTTCAAAGTTTTGTCAAACCCTTGTGTGCTTGCGTTTATGTGTCTTTCTTTCTGCTCGTATGTATTTGTTAATCCCACAATTTAAACATATGTACTTTTCTGTCTGGCTGAACGCAGGACACTCCAGTACGGTCAAATGTCCATGTCCTCAGAGACTGAGGGGGACCAGAGAGTCACCAAAGCCCATGTAGAGGCTGGAGGAGACCAGGGGCTGCTCAACCTTTTGACCAACGACACCGTGTTCTACGTGGGAGGATACCCGAGCACCTTCAAGGTGAGCACGTGGAGGAATTGGGTTGTGGTTATACCCACCAAGTTATAGAATTGATTCATCTATTTACATAACAGCAGGTGTAATCTACTGCAATAACTGTACTTCTGACAATACATGACACAACATTTCATTGAATGGAGTTTCATAGAGAATGATCTAGGACTGTGTTGATCTATTTTTAAATCATGAAATCTTTCATGTGTCCATCTCTCAAGTTCTTTAATTTTTATTTATTTATTATTATATCATATTTTTCAGCCCCCCTCCCAGCTGGCTCTGCCAAACTTTAAAGGCTGCATCGAGCTGGACACGCTGAACGAGGAGGTGCTTAGTCTGTACAACTTTGAAAGAACCTTCAATCTCAACACCACCGAGGACAAGCCTTGTGGAAGGTCGGTGCACACGGTGTTTACTCGTCGCTTCATTACTTTAGTTAAAGTTATGTTGCCCCTTGGCTTGCTTTTTTTTGCCTCAAATGAAGTATGAAAAACTGAATTCTACGGTCTTTCCTGGTGTCTGTTTTCCTTATCTCAGTAGGTGAACAATTGTTTTTTTCTGTCTTCTGACTGAACTCATTCACTTTGACTTTCACCCTCCTGAACTAAGCCTTTCCGTCTGTTTTCAGGCCCAAGCCGGTGCTGACTCAGGCCTGGGTGAATGACGCAGCGTACTTCGACGGCACCGGCTACTCCGAGATCACCCTCAGCGACGAATCGACTCGCATGCAGCGCTTTGAGCAGGAAGTCAAACTGCTCTCACAGAGAGGGATACTGCTCCTGCTGCGGAACGGGGTACGCACTTCCCTCACTCGTTCACTCTGAAGTCATTCACGGAGTTCATTCCAACAACTATTGATTCTGTAATAATATAAAGTTTATCCAGCACCGATTTCATTTTTCATTCTTGATTTATTCATTCATCGATCCTGGAATCATGACCTTCTTTTAGGTCCTTCATAGATATTATGATTCTTAGCTGGAAGTGTTTTCTCAGTCTTGTCTCCGTGTCTCTGTCCTCCATCAGAATCAGTTCCTGTGTCTGGCGGTGCTCAACGGCAAACTGAAGGTTTTCTACGATTTAAGTGATAATCTGGTGGAACTCGAGCCTAAAGAGCCTGAATCTGATTTCCTGAGGGTCAGCGACGCCGACCCCAAAACTGTAAGTCTGCCTCACATCAATCACCACTCAAATAAAATCACGTTAGAAACGATGTATATCATCCTTTCCTAAAAAAATGTATCAGAATCTGTTTTGGGAAATGAAATATTTCTTAAAACATGTTTTCAGTCACCTCCTGCTATTTCACCCAAGTTTATCCACAACATTATGCTCCACACGCTGCCTGTTTAACTGGATGGAGAAAAGGAATAGTTTTTTTAGTTGGTTTTGATGTGTAGGATTTTGCTCTTTAAATGTGCAGCTGGAGATTATCATCCTGCGTCAAAGCCCGAACCGCATTGTGGTGAGGAACAACCGCGTCAGCCTTTACACCCACCAGTTCACCGAGACCATCCCTCCATTCGGCGGCTACTATTACCTGGGAGGAGTGCCGCAAGACAAGATGCCCGAGAAGTAAGAGGGACACGCACACTTCTCTTATCACCCTATCACCCCACTTCCCCCTCGAAAATAATCACTCCCAATTTTCAAAATCTTCAAATTTGTTGTTTCAAAGGTTTATTATTCCTTAATACTTTATCAATTTATACGTATTTTTTTTTGTCAACGATGGATCAAATGACTGTGCGATGCGATAGGTGTTGATCACGTTGATGAATCTACAGTGAATTATCACCAAATCTGCAGCTGTACAGCACTTTCTTGTCTCTTTTAGCTCTTTGGTTTAATTTAGTGGCACAGACAGAAGGAAGGGTCTGGCTGGTGGTGTTGATAGGGACCAAACAAGAGCTAAAAAGAAGAGGGAATATTGGACTTGCACTGCATATGAATGATAACCTTACTTGGTAACTATTGAAGTAGGAACAGTTTACTCCAACCTTTAGTGTAATAAATTTAGAAGCCAACAACATGATAATAATAGATAATTGTTGTGAAGGTCTTCTGCCCAAAAACAAGCACATTCAAAAACTGCTTTTAATGTATAAATATTTTTGGGACTCACTGTATTTGGTCTAAAGAGCTCTCTGATAGGTTTTTTCAATCCGTTTGTTCTCTTTTCAGGTTGAAGTCTCTGTTTCCCAAGCAGGGCTCTCTGAAGGGCTGTTTCAGGAACGTGAAGGCCCAGAACTCTCACGTCGACCTGAAGAGGACGAAGAGCTCCGGAGTCAGTTTTGGCTGTGACAGCGACCTGCTGGTGAGAAAACATGGTTCATCTTACAAGCGTGTATGAGAAGGAACAAAAGCAAAATCGTCCCAAGTCAGAATTATTATTATTTTTTGCCTTCCAGCTTAGTTTTAGTCTGTAAAATTATAACTGAAGTGTGTGAAAAGCAGTTTGGAGATGGCTTGATTTAGTCAGGGTGACTGCATAGTATAGATAACTGTATCATCTGTATAGAAATTAATCTTTGCTGACTGAATATGGTTTAATTGCCTGAAAACACAAGAGGTACTAATACCTGTGGCATACCTTTTTGTAATCTTTAAAGCTTCAAACTTACAACATAAACGCTTATTTGTTCTGCTTAAAGATATTTTATGTGCAAGCATACAGCAATTGTCTGTGTCCCTGTTATCACTAGGCTCTTTTTACCCTCAGCAGTGCTTCTGCGCTTCAGTATGTTTTGACCTGTTGAGTGTGTTCACGCAGGTGGCTCGCGAGGCTCATTTCTCCGGTCAGAGCTACCTGGATTTGGCTCTGACCAACGTGCCCAGCCTAAGGGACAACTTCTACGCCAGCTTCAGCTTCAGAACTGAAAAGAAGGAAGGCCTCATGTTCTACCATCAAGACAAGGTCAGGCAAACTTACATTTTCTGTTCCTTTGATACTTCTTTCTTTTTTTCCCCCAATTTGCTGCATTAGACTAATCAGCAGCTGTCTTCCTTTCCCTCTGTCCTGTACCATCATATCACATGTTGTGTATTACACACACTCCTTACCTGTGGCCTTCGAATGTGTACAGGAAGGAGTGTGTCAAGTGTTTTTGCATGAGGGCCACGTGGTGGTGAGGGCCGGCAACAGTGAGATCAGGACGCAGAAGACGTACAATGATGCCAACAGCCACTACGTCGCCATCTACAGTAACACCAACGGGTACGGAGTTTGTGTGGAAAAAAAACAGCACGCGCTTTTCAAACTTGCATGATCAAGCTGTACCTTAACTGTCGCACTGCTCACCCCTCCAGGATGCGTCTGTACATGGACGACATGCTGGAGAAAGCCAAGGAGGGCATCCGTCTGAACAACAGGGTGCGCGGGGGGCCGACCTCTGGGGGCAGCACCTTCCTGGGAGGAATGCCCGACCAAACCAACGCCAACCTCACCGGATGCATCAGCAATGTTTTCATCAAGAGGTGAGAGAGAGGGCAGGGGGAACAACTCAATTCAGTCACAAACTTCAATATATAATATATGTCATCAAACACAGACGAATCCTCTTTGCTGTATTGGCTAAATTTGAACTCAAGTTTTATCCTCCGAAAGAGACAGAATTTTTTATTATGCAGCTGTTAAATTTGAAGAGATAAATCAAAAGTCAAGATGGTTTACATCCAGCTCAAGATTAATATTGTTATTGTTATTAATATTAGCTACTGTTGTCAGGTTAAGTCTTTAACAGGGTGTCGTTATGACTTTTTGCAGAACAGAATAGGATTTCAAAAAAATACCTGCTGAAAGTTATGAATTCAATGAGTTTGAACATGTGATACTGTGCTATAGTGAGAGGTTATGTCTGCTGTAGATGATGATATATCACTATCTGCTGATGAACTGAACTTTAAAACGTGTGTATGCTTCTCGTCTCCAGGGAAACGAGTCCCCAGTCGGTTTTGAATCTGCTGAAAGTCAACGAGAACGTCAACGTCCCCCTGAGTTGCCCCGCTGCCTCGAAACCTCAGCAGATTGTCGCCGCGCAGCCCAAACAGAGCAACAAACCCAAGGTGCACACACACAAACACACACACACACGCTGCAAATTCAAGGTGTGCACACACACAAAAACCGCTGCTGATATCACTCAATCACCTGCGATAAAAGTACGTCCGCTCTTGTTAACTTCAGGGTAAGCACAAGAAGCCATCGGGGTCTCGCAGTCGTAACACCAGGGACTCGTGTCAGGCGGAGCCGTCAGACCAAGAGGCCGGAGCGACGCACTTCAGCGGCTCCTCACACAGCTACCAGAGATACGACGCTCTGCCCAGCTCACTCAGCTCCACGTGAGTGTCAACGCACTCGTTTTCGTTTCCAGCTGCTTGTGAAGCCCTTCTGAGCCCAAGTGGTCAGGAAGTTGAATAATTCCGCTTCGGTGCTCTGAACAACGCTTAATAAAATATATAGTCAATATTTAATCGCCCCCCTCTCTCTCTCTCTCTCTCTCTCTGTCTCTGTCTGCAGGCCTCACATCTCCATGTCGGTGAGGATCAACTCCTCCGACGGTTTGGTGCTCCATGCGGCTGGGGGGCAGCGTGGCGGAGCCGCCATGTCCCTCAGCGTGTCGGGCGGCCACCTGCTGCTTTTGTTGGACGGGGGGAAGAGAAAGGTCAGCCTGCGCAGCCGCAAGAAGTACAGCGACGATCAGTGGCACACGGTGAGATGGCGCTCCAGATCGGGTCACATGACTATGATGCTCAGGGGCGATGCGTCTTAATCCTTTTGGACTTTTAGTCTTGTTTCAATAAAAGGTTTGAATGTATTTGACAAAAACAAAACAGCGGCGCAAAAACATATAATGACGTGTGCATTAATCGCACAAAAGTGTGTAAACACACACACACACACACACACACACGTCTTCTAACCTGCTCTGCCTCTGTCCTGATGTCTCTGCAGGTGTTTATAAAACGCGAGGGAGAGAAGATCAGTCTGATAGTGGACGGTATCGGCGCTCAGTCAAAGAGGATTCCTGGAGGAGACAGGACTCGCCTCAGCGGGCCGCTGTATGTCGGAGGAGCCCCGCCCACACTGACGGTGAAACATCCACACTGCACACACTCTGTTTCCTGTCAATTAACTGATCAATAATAATAATATTTTACCCATCAAATAAGTCTAAGGTCTGGATAGGGGTTAGCTCATGAAAAAGCAGACCCTTCCTCTAAATGAAATAACTTTATTCCAAAAAAGAAAATCTGAATGTGAGACACTGATAACTGTGTTGTTGTTGTAAACTTTAGGTCCCGGGCTCTGGTGGTTTCACCGGCTGTGTCAAGGACCTGACGCTGAACGAGGTCCCCGCAGGAAGCCCCGCGCACAGCCAGGGGACGGTGCCCTGCTTCCTCAACCCTCTGCAGCCCGGAGCCTACTTCTCTGGACAGGGAGGACACATCGCAATAGGTAGTTATGTCTCTCTACTTTTTCCCCGTAACCTTCTCCCCGTTTGAGTGATCTGACTGAAAGGACCTCTCTCTCCTTCCCCTGCAGACGAGTCCTTGGTCCTGGGTCGGGATCTTGAGATCCAGCTAGAGGTTCGACCCGTCTCGGACTCTGGGCTGCTGCTGCATGCCGGCACGTCACCTGACCAACACCTGAGTTTGGTCCTCAGTCAGGGAGAGGTGAGAACAAACTCGCCAGGGTTTTAAAAAGAGTCATAGACACAATGGTTTTGATTCAACCCGGAAAGAAACAGAGTGAAAAGAAAAGCACAAAAGTTGAACCATTAACGTGGAGACCTCGCTCTGTGTGTGTGTGTGTGTGTGTGTGTGTGTGTGTGTGCATGTGCGTGTGTGCGTGTGTGCGTGCCTGTGTGCGTGCATGCGTGCGTGCGTGTGTGCGTGCGTGCGTGCGTGTGTGTGTGCCTGTGTGCGTGCGTGCGTGCGTGCGTGTGTGCGTGCCTGTGTGCGTGTGTGTGCCTGTGTGCCTGTGTGCGTGCGTGTGTGCAGGTGACCGTCTCGGTAAACAGTGGCAAAGGTGAATTCTCTGCCTCCTTCACTCCTGAAGAACCTCTATGTAACGGACGCTGGCACACGATCACAGGTGGGTCGACGTCTCTGTAGCTATCGTCTGAACTTGTCACTTGTGTTACTGTGTCACCGCTCCTCTGGCCTGTTGTGACGCCTCTTGTGTCGTCTGTGCGTCTCCCCAGTGGTGAAGAAGAACAACGTCCTGCAGCTCCATGTGGATGCCGGCAGCGAGCACAGCGTCGGCCCCAAACAGAGCCGCTCTGCAGGGGCCAAGGAGACAGTTTACCTTGGAGGGGTACCTGGTGAGTACACGTACAAGTACACACACTCACACACACACTTGTCTTTTTGCTCCTTATTACTATTATTATTTCTTAGTTTCAATATTTAAGAACCTGAGTAGATGGAACTGAGAAAGTCAGAGCTTTAAATGGCTGAAGTGAAAATGTTGATGAATTTCAAAGTCATATTTATTAGGCCACAAGAAATCTCATATCATGTAAATTCATTTGCAGAGGTTATGGTCAGATGCAGAAAGATTAGATATTAAAGCACCAATTATTACATTTTTAGTGAAACTTTTATCCTACACATTTTTTTTAACACAAGCTGACAGACTGCTGACGTGATGATGACCCACAACTCTCACAAAAATCTGTTTTTCCTTTTTCAACTGTCTTCACAAGTCAAGACATAAAAACATTATACTATAGTTTCTTTTACATTGTCATCATTACTTATTCATATATGGACTTTTTGCCAAAACATTGCACCTTTGTTTTTACGATCTTAATTTTTCCTCAATTACATCTTTATTTTCTTTCGTACTACAACTACGACTATTCTCATTGACGGTTTAAGCTGAGAGATGTTGCAAATCCTCATATCTATTCTACAACTTTGAAACTCTTTTTTTATTGTGATATGAATGCAACAAACTATATGTCTCAATCACGGTGATTGGTTGCCTGGTGTTTGGTTCGAGTAGCTGGAGGCTGTCTGATGGCTCTTCCTTCTTTCTTTTCTCCGTTACGCATTGTTCCTCTCTCCATCCACCAGATGGTATCACTGTTCCCGGTCTGCCCGCCGCCCTGCCGGCTTTCCACGGCTGCATCCGCCAAGCGACCGTCAACCACAGACCGGCCATGTTGTCCAAACCGCTTGCGGTGCACGGAGCGGTGGGGACGCAGGGCTGCCCACACATGTAAACCCAATACACAGTCTTATCCTCACATTTCCCAACTACAAATAAATGGTGGTGGGTGTCATGTTACTGTAGCTAATTTAAAATATATATTAATATTTATTGTATATTTTCAGAAAAATATATATTTTATAATTCCCTGTTTGTTGTCGCAATAGTATTGGTTTATGTTTTTTTTTTGCTACAGGGTGCTACAACAGTGACACATGTCTGCACATAGAGATGCACTGACAAGATTTCAAATATCAACTCTAAAATCATAAATCCATTATAAAAATGTGTAGTATATTGTAAATAAAGTCAACAGCGTGAAATTGCTTTTTTGTATACAACAAATGATAAAATATAAATTATAGCTCAGATAATTTTTGTCCTTTGGCTCAAACAAACTTTCCTGAATCTGCAGTATACTGCATTGAATTACAGGATGTAAACATCCGTGTATTGTGCATCTCCAGCAGAGAATGTTAAGAAAACCTACTGAGTCGGTTCACTGTGAACACTGACGTAAGAGCAGTGTCCTCGGGCAGCGGAGAAGGGAAATGTCGCCTGCAACGTAGACGGAGTCGTTTAGTCTCAATAACAAGGGCTCCGATATGATCTTATCACAGCTTATTAAAGCGTATTAAATGTTTTGTGTCACTTAGTTTCTGAAAGCTCTAATGGATCTGACTTATGAGACAAGGCACCAATCACAGTCTCTTCAAGGTAAATAAACCTAAATTTAAGTCAGTGTCTGTAACTTCGATGATTACAAAACTCTCTGAAGATGAACGGTTCCATCAGTCAGCTACAGGCGGCGTTTCCTCATCTCTTTTCTGCCATTAATGTAAACATGTACCAAATGTGTGTGAAGCTTTGATGTTGTATAACCACTTTTAAAAAGATCTCACAGAAAGAATAAGCTGCCTCTGCCCCTAACTACCACCCCCGCCCCTCACTATCACCCCCCCCCCCCCGTGTTGTAAATGCATTTCTAAATAAAGATTTTTTTTTCGTACAAAGTGCACTTTGTTTCTCTTCTGCGAAAGACGAGTCTGTTTGTTGTTGTTTTGGCAATATGGTTTATTTTATTATGAGTTAATCAAAGAAGAGCCCGAATGCATCGGCCCTCACTAAGGCTCTGACAGTCTGTACTGTGGTATGACTTCAGAAATATAGAAAGAAAATGAAGATCAAATTTAAGGCTTAATCCCAACATAGTTTCCCAATCTTATAAAACTGCCTCTTTCCTTTCAGAGTAAAACTACTGATCAGCAGAACAAAACAGATGTTGACAATCACAGTTAGGTCAAACAGTTTGTATGGTGTCAGGGTGGAAAAAACTGGCCTAACTTATCCATTAACAGTTCTGCTAATCCTGCGGTGTTCATCCTGAGGAGCAGAGTTGCCTTTGGTATAGAAATGTATAAGACAACGTTGAAGAGAGGGAGATAAAAGAAAACTGAAATACAGGAGGAGTAAAGGAATCAGAGGAGTTCCGAGACCCAGCGGTGGCTCAACAGGCTGCGCTCTAGTCCAGACTCATGTCCTCGTCGTCCTCTTTCTTCTCTTTGGAGTCTCCTTTACTGCCCTGCATGGCTCTGGCAAACGCCTCCACATCTGACAAGGACAAAATAACAAAAGAAAAAGACACAAAGAAGTTAATTTTTGACAAAAACAGGTAGATAAATACATTTCTTTATTTAATCAGATGAAATAAAAGGTCTACACTTGGTTCCTTGGCCATTGTTCTTGCGTTGCCAAAAGTTTGAATATATGGTTTAGTAGTTCATAAAAACGTTATAAAACAATGTCATAGTATAGCAAGTCATAAAAATATCGTAGTATATTAATTAATTCAAAACAGCATAGTATTGTAAGGTATAAAAAACAGCATAAACTGGCCATTGTACAGTGAGCCGAGGCAGATGGCCGCCCACCATGAGGCTCTGTTGGAGGTTTCTTCCTGTGCAATGTTTTTTCTTCTTCTCTCCACTGTCGCCATGTGTTTGCTCATTGTGGGATATTGCATGTTTCTCTGTAATATTACAATGTGTAGCGCCTCAACATAATGTTTGTTGTGATTTGTCGCAAAACAAATAAAATTCAATACAACTCAATTTAATAAAAACATCATATTATAGTGAGGTGTTGGAATAAAGCCTGTTGCATTTCTTGAAATTGATCCAATCATTACAGATTATAGACCCTAATCTGTCTTTAATTTGGTAATTCAATTGTGGAATTAAAAGTGACAGCTCTATTCTGCAGTAGTGCATTTCAAAGCCGATTCCAATTGCTTAATCTTCTATGACAGAAAAGGAGCATGTGTTTATTGAGTTTAGTTAATCATGGCAAAGGGCCAGTGTGTGTGTGAGTGTCTCACCTCCTCTGTTGGCGGCGTCCACAGCTTCTGCTGGCAGACCAAACTGATTCATGAGGGGGCCAAGCTGCCCGGAGGCCAGGGCGCTGCTGAACATGCTCATCGACTGACGGAGGGGAGGAAACACAGTAACTCGGAATTATTCAACCCTGTCGGATGTCAACAGATGAAAATGAATCTAACCTATTAATTTAACTGTGTGCCACGTTGTATTTTCTGTTAATACATGACACTTTAATAGAAATGACTTGCATCCATATGCATGTGTTCCCTGATTAGCTAGATTCAGGGGTACTGAGCGGATCAATAGCTGGATAGGTGTGGGTGCAAGGTTTTCATCAGGCCGTTATGGAACTACAGCCTCCATCTCACACCTGTGTCATTGTTATTGTCAGTGTTTCGATTTAAGTTTTCTTCCTACCTGCTGGAACTGAGGGGAGTTGAGTGTGTTCTGGATCTCCTCGGTGCTCTGCAGTAAACTCTCACCGCTGGGTAGGAAGGGCAGCAGCCTCTGCTGCACCTCAGCATTAGTCAGGATGGGAGCCATCATCTCTGGGGTGCAAACACTCGCAAGGTCCACTAAAAAAAACAGAAGAGCGGAGGTTCTGTTGACACTGTCTCCTTCTCTTTCTAAACTTCTCTCGACTATTTTGTCTCAACTCCTAACAGACTTCTCCCTCACCTCCTGGTCCCTGAGCAGCAGCCGCCGCCGCCGCTGGGACGTTCATGGTGGCGAGGATGCTCTGAAGGTCACTGAGCTGGATGGGCTGGTGGGAGGTAGGGCTCCCAACAGAGGCTGGGGTCAGGGGAGTCTGAGCTGCGGCTGCAAACAACAAGAGCAAACATGGAGGTGTAAGGGGTTTTTCAGATATACAAGGTGAGTAAACTAGTCATTAAAAACAAAATACTCTTAGTTTCCACTTTGAGGAAATAAAATAAATAACGTTAAGTATACTCAATTTTCAAGTGCCTGAAAGTTTTGCACAGTACTGCAGATACATCTTCTATGACGCAATATAAAAAATAATATCACGTTTTGTATTACAGCTGAAGTAATATGTTGAGTAATAAATTGGTATTGACAGGACGTAAATCTGGAACCGTTATTTATAACAGATTAATAATTCAAGACATTCCTTCAGCAGAATTGCCACATAACCAGCCGCTCAGTTGTGAGGACCTGATGCTTTTCTTTGTATTACGTCTTCTTTCTTTTTTAATGTTCTGATATTTTAAAATGACCATATGATTATTCAGTGAACTGAACAAATAATCTGATCAATAGATTCAATTAATAACAGCAATATCTAAAGTAAAGCTGCCACATTTTCTTTCACACATATGGCAACAAGTTGTTTCATGATACTGTGTGGCTTTCAAGGATCAAAAGGTAATTCGAATAACTATTAACAGACTGCCATTCTCAATATCTGGATGACTGACAGACGGCGCATAATGACACAGCGCTGCACTTTGTGTACCTGGTGTGGTGGGAGCCACAGTAGTCGGTGACGCAGCTGCGGCAGCGGGAGTCACTGGGGTGGTGGGGGCCTGAGAGGTGCTCAGTCTGGGGGCTGCGCCTGATGAAGGAGTGGCTGCTGCTGATTGGCTACGAGAACTAAGAGGGAGGAGGGGGGCAGATAAGGAAAGACAATTTGAGACCCACTGTTTTATTTCCTTCCTGCAATATGGCAGACAATAGCTGATGTTCAGTCTCACCTGGACGAGGAGCTGCTTGTAGCTGGTCCTCCTCCACCCAGCAGGTTAGCAAGTCCTGGTCCTGCAAGAGCTCCCAGGCCTCCTTGGACAAACACAAACAAATCAAAAAAATGTACAAATTGGGTTTTTCATTGTATTTGCATTTAAGTTCACGCGGCTGAAGTAAAGTGAGCAACTACAGCAAAGGACAGACTGAAATTGTAATTCTTAGTTTTGAAGACATCTTTTTGGGAATAACACGTTGCATAACATGTTAGTGTGAGTTACTGAGTACTGGTGTGTGTGTGTGTGTGTGTGTGTGTGTGTGTGTGTGTGTGTGTGTGTGTGTGTGTGTGTGTGTGTGTGTGTGCGTGCGCATGTGTGTGCGCATGTGTGTGCGCATGTGTGGTGCTGCTCACCGAGTCCGCCCAGTCCGGTTGGTCCAATCAGCTGCATTAGCTGGTTGTGGCTCATATTTCCAAGCAGATTTTGGAGGCCTCCCTCTCCTCCGAGCGCAGAGAGTTCATGGCTGCTGCCGCCTCCGCTGCCTGGTGCTCCAGGAATGGGGGGGTTGTTCAGGTATTCATTCACCTTGCGACAGAACTCCTCGTCCTTCTCCGTCTTTGGCTCCTGATGGAAATGAGACAACAAAGAAACCGTTGAAATCAAAACTAATTGTCCTTTTTTTCTCTTTTTATGTGGTGACACAAGGCAGATTTGACATCAGAAGATAAACGAAACAAAACCTATTTTATTTGTGCTTTTATCATAAAGTACTTAATTCCAAACTCATAATTGAAATTTTGCAGATTGACAAAATGTGCATCTACCGTTTTTACGGTGAAAAAAAACCCTGTGCTTTTCGTACGATCTGCTGTGAAAAAGATTTATTAGGCTAAAAATACCCATCTCATCTTCATCTCTGGACTAAATCAGATAAAAGAGAAAACCATTGGTGAGAATGAATATTTGATGTGTGGCTGCCTGACAAATACACTGATTACAGCCATGCACACCCTGTCATCGTGAGTATAATAATCTCTTTTCTTCTCAATTCATTGCTCTCTTGGCTCGCACTTCATTTTTCCACCCAAGTTTCCCCTCTATTGAACATCCAGCTGCCTGCACACAAATGGACACGGATGCCATTCATTCACACAGGCAGCCTCCAGTTCTGCACCCTTTAAAAAGAAGACGAGGAGCATCGCCCTCTCACCTGCATCCAGAAGAACAGTCTCTTGGATCCGGCTTTAAACTTCAGCACGTAGACACGTCCGGTGGTGCACTGGCTCACCCTTTTGAATTCACAGTCATCAGGGAAGATGATCAGGTCCTGGACGGGAAAGGCACAACATAAGACACCCATGGGAGATAAGGGGAGAGAGAGGGGTCAGGCTGCTCTGACACAACAATAATCAAACAATTACCAAAAGGAAAATTAAGGCAAGAGCCTTAACTCCCAAATAAAAAAAGCAGGCTAAATCAGGATTCTGTGTTTCTAAATATACATAGTTATTGACATAGTTTTCCCACCAGGGTACTCACATGTCGACTGTACAGTGCCCCACCCAGAACAAATTTTGATCATAAATATTTACAACAACAATATTTAACAACAAGTGTAAAGGATCCTTACAAAAATGTTTGTCATCAATGAGATTTATGATTTATCTGTATTATATAAAAATTGCTTTATCGATATTGACCTCAAAAAGGCCAGACTTGTTGGTCTACGATGAACTTAAAAATGTTTTACTTTTTTTTTTACAAACTACTGTTTGGGTATTTTTTAGAGAGTTGACAGAAAGAGACAACACTAAACAAGGGAAGAAAGAGATTGAGAATTAACTACAATAAAAATGGGACACTGTGGCCCACAGTTGGCATTTCAAACCCCTGAAATGTTACTCAGCTAGAACAAAGGACAATGGGCTCGTTGTGAGAACATTCTTGTTCTGGTTCTGGAACATTAGTTTCCAAATATTGCAGTGCCATAGGAATTTCAAATGACAACTGGTTGAAGGCCACTGAGGGGGAAAAAGTTTAGTGAAAGTAACAGAAGTTATAAGTCACTCACATCATCAACATTCCCAGTCGTTCTGTCCTTCCAGCAGAAGTGAATGAGGGAGTCGTCGGACTGCTGGACGTACACCGAGCCCTTGCGTTTGTCTGGTGTCACTACGTTCCCCTTCAGGGTCATTTTACCAGCACGAAACTCCACCAGATACTTGCTGGAGCTTCCCCGGGAGCCGCTCACCAAGCTTGGAAAGAGAGCACCTGACGACATCTTCAGATCTCTATGTGAACCGTAGCTGAACACTGGAGATAAGGGAAAACAAGTTGTCAGGTTTAAAAAACAAATACATGCATTTTACTGTGTCATGACTATCACAGATGTAAAGTAATAAAACTACAAAAAGCAGAAAACATATGAAACTATTGTACTGCAAACAAGACATGTACACCTTGCATGCATAGTATGTTTGTGCATGCAAGGTGTTTGACTCTGCTTTCTGGAGGCAAAAAAGTTGGACAAAGATAAATAAACATAAATATATAACAATTATGTTGATGAAAAAAGGTCAAAAAACCATAAAACCCTACAAAAAAACATGCAACTACGATGACGATGAAAATAAAATACTTAACAGACAACTTACTTTTTAAAAAAGGAATCATGACACCTTAATGAACCAAATTTAATCTAAATTTCTGACTTATTCAGCAGACATTAAAATAACAAACAGATAGGGAATCAATAAGCAATCAACAACAAGTTAGAGCATATTTCAATCAATTTTAATTAAAAAAGGGGAAAACAGACCAGTGATGTGTGTACTGATCATTACGTTTCTGAAAATTGTTAACAATGGGCTCAAACCAAAATTAAATGTATTATGAATTTGGTTGTGTACATTTGTAAATTAATATTTCAATATTTACTCGCAATAATTAACTATAAATCTCTGTAAGACATGTCTTATTGTTCACATCCTGCCTTGCCAACACATTGCACGGTTAAACTCCGACAAACATAGCTAAATTACGACCGCCACAGCAACACTACTGCCTCATCCCAAAGTTTTACACATGTTGAGATGCTCGTTTTTACCAAAAAAAAAAGCGAAGCTAACAAAAGTAGCACATAGCCCGTTAGCCGTGGGGGAGCTCTGGCCGAGTCAATGCTAACGTTAGCCCGTGACTAGGCTAAACCGACCAGGCCGAAGACTTGCAATTTTCAACAAGATAAAAGTCGTTTGTCTTGAATTCAGAAATAACCAGTCAACTGTGTGTACACGTGTCCTCTGAGCGGCTGCATGTGAAAGAGAAGTTTATAAAGCAAACACGTTCACATACCTGAAGTTTTGCGTTGGCCGAGTTGGCAAGACAAGTCTTTTCTTCTTCGCGTCGCTTTGCTAGTGACGTGACTGACTTCCTGTTTGGTTTGGCCGTGAGCGCGCCTGACGTCAGCGGGAGCGTGCACGCGGGGAGTGGGAGGGGTTTTCGCGCGACTGCCGCTGACTGAGTTGGGATTGACAGCTCGTCGTCCCCCCCCCCCCACGGTGTAGCCGTTATCTCCGTGGCCGCAACTACCGGCTGTTTGAATGGTCTAGCGGCGGAACGCAGAGCTCAACTGCGATGCGAGTATTATAAAAACTCACTTGGCTTACGCAGAAGAAGAAGGGGAGACGGCCAGACCGCGCGTGGTTGGTGAAAAAAAGGTAAGAAACGAGCGCAGCTAGCCAGGGTGCTAACATCCGTCAGCTTTGCTGCCCTTGGATTAGTTAGCAAGCTAAATGCTAGCTGCCCTTATTGAAACCGGGCGTTTCGCTCCGTGCAGGCGAGGCTTTGGACGGGCGAACAAACATGGATGCTGTGTGTGTGTGTGTATGTGTGTAAGTGTGCATGTATGTGCGCGTGCGCGTGTGTGCGTGTGGGGGTGTCCCCTTTGATGCGGTGCCTGGAGATTATCCGCTTTGGTTCCCGAGCCGACCGGTATTTTCTAGTTCCGTTGCCAGTCGCGAATCGAGAGCCATACGTTGAAATCAGTCGGGGGCAGGCGGACGCAGGATTCATATTCCCGGAGGGGGGGGTGTGTGGGCGGGGGGGATTTGGGTTATTGTGGGTTGAGACGTGACTGATTTAGTCCGTCTTGAGTGAGGAGACGCTACAGGGTAAATCCGGATTTGCGGTGTTTAGCCAAGTGAGGGGCCAGTGTTTTTTTTATTTTTTTTATTAATCTTTACAAATGCTGGAGAGACAGGTGCAACTTCGTTTGCGAGTTGACCAATAGCATGTCAACAAAATAGGAAGAGGGGTTTAAGTATATATATATATATATATATATATATATATATATATATATAGCCAAGCACTCCCTAAATGAACTCCATTGTTTGTTCTTAAAGGGGCCGTTTCTATTATTGCTTTGCTTACTGGTGAATCTGAAATAGGTGATCTTTTTCTGTCCTCGTGTTTGTGTGTGTGTGTGTGTGTGTGTGTGTGTGTGTGAGAGAGAGAGAGTGAGTGGTAGGTGGTGAACTGGCTGAAATGTTATAAACATCTCATAATGAAAAACTGCATTTTCCTCAGTTGCTTTGTTTTTGCTCTCTATTGTTTCAGGTTCTACTGGGAAAAGTCAATGTATTGATGATGTAGTTAATGTACCGCATCTGTGTGTGTAGTGTCGGTTTTGGATGATAAATAATTAAAAGAGCAACATAGTCTTGTCCCATGTTACCTGATCCAGTATATGACTCATTCGGGTTTCATTCTTTTTTTTTGAGGAATGAGGAGCAGGTCAGTGAAAGTAACTGTAACTGACACAGTCATTTATGTGGTTTACAGATCATTTGCACACATTTGTTTCTGCTTCTGAAAAATGGCATCTATGATTAATTAATGAACACTGATCAGTATTTGCGAACATAGTGAAGTTCTGGATCTGGATGCATGGGTTTGTGGTTAGTTATTTCTTTAGTTATGGTGAATCTACTTACATAAAATACCCTGCTGTATTAATATTATCGCAAAAAATACTGAATATTGATACCACAAGAAAAAATATAAAGCTGTGGTTCTGCACCCACTATAAGGACTTGAGCACCAAATCTCACAGTGGCTGTTCATGTCCAGATACTGTCCTTTTAGAGAATAATATTATCAGGGGCAGTGCATCTCCAGCTACACAGATGAGAAAGTATTTTTTTAAAGACACTCAAATTCAGCCTCAAGCCATTGTGAATTCAGAGGCGTGACGCATTATCTTTTCCTTCTTGCAGCGCTTAAATGATTCATTAATTGCTTTGAGGAGTTTCCTTTTTTTCCGGCAAGTTGTACAATTAAAAAATCACATCAACCTGAGTCAGTTTCATTTTACAGTACATGTCAAGGGAAGCATTTTACCAAAGCATATTATTTGTCTGAGTCAGCTGGTGTGAGTAAGACCTGAGTGAAGCGCGTGATGGTGAATGATGTCATTAGCATGAGCCCGGGTACAGGGCTCATATAAAGGCCAGTCACATCAAATCAGGTTACACCTAGATAACAGGCCCGCAGTAGGTCAGAGGGGGAGATTATCTCTGCAGCCGCACTGCAGTTACACTGACATGTTAAAGGGGTTCATTTCACTGTTAAGACCTGGAATTTATTATCAATTTATCTGTTTAATATTTTTTCCCAGAGCCTTGGGTGACATCTTGAGATCATAGCATGACTGACATTGATTTATGGGGGCTGAACTTGAATTAAGAAAAGAAACACATTTTAAACATAAAATGAAACAAAGTTTGTTGACAGCCGTGAATAATGGGACAGGGGATGTGCATTTTTCTGACCAGTAATTTTGTCTGGGTTTTTAACTGCATACCCTAAGAATAGCAGTGTTTTTGTTGTTGTTTTTTTTCTTTTGTTATGGATTTAGTGTGATTTACCTAATTTTTTATACCCTAGTCTAAACATGTGTAGCTTCATTTAGCTGTGGCGCCTGTGTAATAGTTTTCTGTCAGTGTCTCCACCGTGACCGATGAAAACCTAAAATGATCCCCCAGCTGAGATTCCTACTTTGCCTCACTGGTATTTGCTATTGATATTTGTATCCTCACATGGTGGCCAACAGGGTTCGTATTCAGTCTGCGGCATTAGAATCAAAACAGTTGTAGACGGCCGCAGGACCTGAGCTTTGCTCACACAGACTGACACAGCTCTCTGCCGGGTTAACATTTCGTCCATGTTGCACTTCTGGATGAACCCAAGTCAGTGACGTCTCTGCAGGGATTTCCATCAGCTGTATTAATTCAAATGCCTGTTATGACATCACAATCAAAAGCAGCATTTATGGAAACTTTAAATCCAGAGAGCACTGCAGTTTTGACTGTTATACATTGCAAGAGGATTGGTTGTTGTTTGGTATTTCCAACAGTTATTTTCATTATCAATAAATGTGCACAGTATTTCATTCTTAATTGATTGTTTTCTCAAAGAAATGTGAGAAAACAGTGGCACATCCTTTCCAAAGCTCAATGTTTTGGCTGATGACAGCCAAACAAATTTAATTTACTATCATGTACATCAAATGAATACACCATCAAGTTGTCTCTAATGTGACTACTTTTTCTGCTTTAAATCATAAATTAACAAAAAAAACCTGGCCGCCCCAGGTCATGATTCTTGTCATGAGTGTGTCCCCTCGACAGGACGATGTAACTGTCCTGTGATTGTAAGTCACATGGGGCTGTCAAATATTCATCTTGAATGTCCCTCCTCCTGCAGCTTCACACTTACTGTCTTCTATAATATCTGTACAGGTCAGACCTCAGCAGAGTCCATGTCATGACTCCTGTCTGTTGGCTTGTGTGTCCTTCGTTGAGAAAGATAATGCATGATGATAATGCGGACAGACAGACAGCTGATGAACTGGATTGGTCTTTTTGTATCAAAGCATCTCTGTGCCAAGATTGTTGTTTTGTTATTGTGTTGGTTGGTTTCGTTGTTTGTTTATCAGCAGGATTAGGCAAAAATGATTAACAAATTTTCATTGAATTTTGACGGGACATGGGTTAAGAACCCATTCAATTTTTCGGGTCCGAACAAAGGGGTGGATCCAGGAATTGTCTAGCATTGTAAAATAGGCTGTTTTTTTTTAAATTTTTCATTGACATTTTAAGTTCCCAGGAAATAATTCATCTTGATGGAAAAATCCAGGCACATTTAAGGGACTGATGTCTATACGTGTGGGTAGTTTTGTGCACCTTGATAGAATTTAAGGAGACTGTTGGGCCTTAGCAGAGGTGTCAGCTGCCATTCTGTTTGTATATACAAATTCATGCCATTCTATTTGCTCTGAATAATGGCCTTTGTCTTGGCTGACTTTGTGCTCAGCTTGATTTCATCTCAGCATTTTTTGAAGAAGTTAGGAGTGTAAGCCTTGATATTTATTTTTCTATGCTCAGCTGACTATTACATAAGATCAAAGTGAAAAGAAAGTTGACTCACAGTTCCGCTTTGAAGATGTTTCACTGCAGGCCTCATCAGTGAACTACCAAACCGCAAGAATACTTAGTTTTTTTTCTTGGTTGACTCAGAATCATCATTGAGAAATCAATTCCAGATTACCCCTTACTGCCCTACCCTAACTAGGAGTGCCAACGATTCTCCAAACCCGTGGTTTGTTTCAGACCTTGTTTTTTTGTTCCGTTTTATTTTGGGGGGAGGGGCGAACCAAGATGTTTCCCCACTGCTGACTTGAGTATGCCATGGGAGTCTGCAAAGGGTGTTATGCATCTTGAGCTAATTAAACTTTTACCGCAGGCGTGATCACTCGATCATAATTGGACCAAAATACTCACATGATCCAACCAGTGTAAAACAGCTTTGTGATAAGAGCTCAGCAGCTGGTTGGAGGTATCACGCTCCCATGGTCCTGCATCGCCATTCAGCACTACGGACGTTTTCTTTATCGTGGATTCGGTCTCGATTTCAGAAACACCCCCACTCATGAGACTTTATATTCATAGTCGTGTGGTAAGTTTTCAGTCCTAACTTCCTGCACCACAGCTTTGTTGGGAAAGAGTCTTAGTGCGAGTCACACAAATGTGTTGTGGACTTCATGATCAGTCAACACAAAAGCTGTGGTAGAAGCTCTGCAACTGCAAGTAGTTTTTTTTCATGATGATTAAAGATCTGCTGTGACCTGTAAAGCTACGTTAGTTTGATCCATGCTTTCTTTTGTTGATTCTTATGACAATTTCTATTTTTTCAACATGGCTCTGACTCATTTTTAATCTCACCTGTGAAGTTTAGGTTGGCCCAGTTTGTTTTGTAATTGAGGCTTGATATTTTACAGTATAACCATGAACCTTTTGAGTAATTGTAGTTGTTGTTAATGCTGTAAAATAAAAGTTTCATATCGGTGTATATCAGCAAACATAAACACTGTCTGTGAAAGGCTCATACAGGCCAATGTTTTTTTCTTTTTCTAACTCAAACGTGTGCAGATTTTCTCACTGTAATGTGTGTGTGTGTGTGTGTGTGTGAGACAGCTGTATTTACTGTGTCAGTCGTAACAATGAGGTCACATTTCAATATGTGTGCGCCTGTAACCTGATCTCAATGAATGAATGTGGAGCTGCACGCTCTCACAGTCAATAATCACTGACTGACGTTTGCTCCTGTTTGACTCTGTGTTTGCATTTCACTGTTATAACCTCAGGACATCAAGTGACTTATAGTAATAGTCAGATCACAAGATTATGAATAATCTTCTCTCTTCCTGTCTGTCTGTTCACCCTTTTTTTCCTACTCTTGTACACTAGGCGACTTTTACTTTCACTTTTTAAGCGTATCTTTTTATCGCAACTCCTCATTTAGTCTATTATATAGTAAAAATGTAAATCGAACGCCTGTTTCACACCATATATGTAGCCTCTTTGAGTTACAGTGATTTGAATGGAAAAATTATTGAAACTACAAAATATTTCAGTTAATTAGTAAAATAGTTCATAGTAAATTTTCACTCATAACATAAATTAAGTGACCATATGTCTTCATGTCTCGGGTGAAGAGAAGATGTTGTGAAGTGATTGAAGAGCAAAGCAGTGATGATAGGAAAATGTGGCAAGAGGAGGAAAGGAACTATCATCCAATGAGGAAAGAGCGGAAGAGCTGGGTTGACATGTTAATGAGGAAGTGATGATGAAGGTGTAGAGCAGAAAGAGGGGGAGGGAGGGGTGAGGAAAGTGTGATGATGGCAGGAGGGAAGGAGGAGAAGTGGTGGATGTGAAATGAAGAAGAGGGAGGGAACGGATAGGCAGCTATTTTCGTACGCTTGTTGTGTCCACTGTTGCAACCTGGACATTATTTTGTTAAGGTCATTTTATTCAGTGAAGTGCAACAGCTGAAAATAAAGCAATAAATAATACACCAATGGAAACAGGGCTTCAAATAACCATTGTCTAAATTATTGATGAGTCTGCTGATCTGTGTCAATGTCTAGAAACACCAGCAGTAGTAGAACACAAGATGATGGTTTTGTTGAAGTGATTTAAGTTTACTATCGTATATGGTGAAGAACAGCATAGAAACTGAATCCCATCTGAGAAGCTGGAATCAGCAAATATTTGAGATTATTGCTTTAAAGAAATAAATTCTAGCAGACATTTAAAAAAGTTGATGATTCCAGGTTTACAAAGGTTGAATTTTTCTGCTGGTTTCTATTGTGGTAACTTAAATAGATAATTTCTTTAAATTTTGCAGTGTTGTATGGGGAAAAAAACAAGACATTTGGTCACTTGGGCTTTTCACTGTTCTTGTGACGTCATAGAATTTGGTCTATAACTTAATGTTGTAAAGAACAGAAACTGATTATGTTAAAAAAAAAGAAGGATGAAAGAATGAATTGTCCTGTGGCCACAATGTGAATTTACCAGCCCACTATTCCCTTCAGTAACTTTAAGATGAAGAGTCGATGAAAACCTAATGATTAAACGTCTGCCCACTTACAGTAAAAGCTGCATCAAACTGCTGCTGGTCGTCTGCCAGTCGTCTCTCCTTTCCAGGATATAACGGACTGCTGTTGGTTTCCTGCCAAAGTAGCTGGTGCAGGAGATGAGCAGCCGCAGCCTGAATGTACCAACATGTGGCCTGTGGCTGCGGATAATATCTCTGTAAATGTGTTTTGTTTGGCAGACAGATGTTCATTACATTGAAAGCGGGACACAGCTGGAGATGTTCGTACTGTAGTGACCACCGTTTGGATATGAAGGCGCATGTCCTGCATTTAGACTTGTGAGTAATGTCCATAGATTGGTGTTGAAAGGCTCCCGATGACACAGCAAAAAAAGGGACTATTGTAAAGTTACTGAACCTCTAGATGTGATCGTGCACTGTAACAAGCAGCGGCCCAGTCCATAATTTGTTGATAAGATATTAATCCCACGCAGGGAGAACTCACTTGTCACAGCAGCAGCAAAAGTCAAAGGCATCGAGGGAGAGGGAGAATAACAAAAAATATAGCAAAATACACAATAAACAGAAAAAACTTTTTTTTTTTTTATGAAGACAAATAAGTTATGTACAAGTAGTGCGAGCATTGCATCTCTCTCTTTCTCTCTCTCTCTCTCTCTGTCTCTGTGTGTGTGTATATATATATATATATATTGCAGAGGATGAGGAGAAAATGCAGAGGTGGGATGATCTAGACGGATGTATAGATATTGTTGTTCGGTCTTTTATGTTGCGTCTTGTAAATGTTACGTAGTAAAATGTTTGCATGCACGTGTCCAGAAAAAGAGAGTCTTCCCTGCAAGATTTACATTCCATTTGCACTTTCTTTGCGTGTGGGTGTTGGTGTGCGTGCGACAGCAGCTGGTAGTTTGTAGTCAATAATGCTGACTAATGATCCACGTCTCTCCTGCTGAGCAGCAATGAGGAAACGGAACCGTTTAGGATAAATGAGAAAGCAGAGTTGTTTTCTTGTCTCAGCGGTCTGTGGCCCCGTTGTATACAGAGATCCTGCTGCGTTGTCGTTCAGCAGACCCCTCGTTCTGCAGGCGTCACTTTGCTGCCTCCAGTGTGTGATTTTCAGAAAAGCCTGTCTGTTTCAGCCCTGTAACATCTTCTGTCTATTAACTGAGGCATAAACACAAGACACTAAACATTAATCCAGCAGTGACTGCAGTTACTTTGAGTTGCGTTATTATCTCTTAAAACGCCCACACACATACACACTGACCGAAGTGGAAGGCAGTGTATCTGGGTGTTGCTGGGAAAGAGCTTTGCTGTTTAGTGAACCTTCCCTGGATAAACAGAGGTTTAATACCAGAGGACACACACACACACACACACACACACACACTCTTATCCAATCAGGAATGGTATTTGGCAGGAATGACTTGTTTACTTGTGGCAATGCCCTACACAAGTTTTTGATTAGTTATGAAATGGGCAATTGACATGAATAGTCATATAAACGTCAAAAAGTAAAAACGGTTTATTTAGATCAAACTGAACCAAAAGATCGGTTTGTTTTTCTCCTCTTCCTGTTTATATAATACATTGGGTTACAGTTTCCTGTTGTCTAGCTGTGTGTGTGTGTGTGTGTGTGTGTGTGTGTGTGCGCGCGCGCGCGCATGTGTGCATGGCGTGATAGCTCCTTTTAATGCAAGCTGACAACAGGAGATCTGGCCTATTTTTTCCCTTGCACGCACGCACGCACGCACACACACACACACACACACATTGCAGTGGTGAGATTTATTTATGACAGAAGCTCTGATTTAAATCCCAGGTAACCTCTGACTTGGGCTACATCCACACTAATACGTTTTATTTTCTAAACGCATCACTTTTGTTCTTTTGGAAACGCTGCTGGTGCTGTTTTAGTTTGAAATCTGCAGCGTTTGTGTTGTAGAAGTGTACGGGCAGAAACTGAGCCTCTATGGAAACTGTGACAAAGACATTCCCCAATTTGTCACTCTTCTATCACCTCTCTTAGGGAAGAAAACAAACAGCCTCAGTCTGGACGACTGTTGTTGAATGCAACATGGATAATGAGGTAGAAGTGTTGCCGACCTTGTTGACGCTCAGTATCAGTTCCATCTCACTATCAGTCCAAGTCAAGAAATCCCTGCATTGCGCTATTGCTCTTCCTTGTTAGTTTTTTTTTCTGTTTATAAATTGTGAAATACTGTCATAGCGTGATATTTTCTAAGATGGTTGTCATGCTGTGAACATTTCATACCGCTGCAACTTTATGCATGAGTTCTCCAATAAAGCTGCTCTGTCTGAAGGAACCAGGTTACTCCAACTAGGCCGTGACGGATCAGCTGTACATTTGATTTTCAATCCGGTCAGACAGCATTTGGTACGCACCACTTGTTATTTCTTCATGCAACACACATGACCAGCTTACTGTACACGAATGGTCATGTGATATACATTTTCATGTGTTTTAGTATGGACAGAGATTATTTCTGATACAGAGATAAAAACACTTGTTTGTATGGAGTTGGGGGCGGAGAAGTAAGCATACTCCGTCAGACCTGCTGGTCAGACTTTGAGCGAGGCCGTTACGGGTCAGCTGTAAACTTTCGATTTCCATTCTGGTCGGACTACATTTAAACTCGTGCTTCACAGGAGCAGACTGGTGGTACTGGGCAGCTCCCAGTTGTGAATGTGTAAACTCAGGCATGGAGGATGTTATTTCCACCTTGTGTTATTCAATTAAATTCCCTGTGTCTTGGTCTTTCGTTCCAGTAAAAAACCATTATCTTCAAACTTTAAAGGGGATGTGTGTACTGCTCAGGAGTTCAGGCTCTTTGGCTCAGAGTTTCTTAGAATCCTAAAACCACAGTGCTCACTTCCCCTTCGCACACGAGAACCTGCGGTTCGTTAATAATATGACATGATTTGTTGCATCATGTTGTACAAGAGCCGTTTGCCACATGTTTTCTTTAATTTAACTTTAGTCAGCTCCTTCCTCTACTTTCAACTTCCTGAAATCTGAGTGCATTAGTACAGTATGCAAGACTGTATATACTGTACAGGATTTAGTACTTTATGTACACACCGAATTGTTTACTGTACAGGCGCAAAGCCAGGATCTTTAAACACACAGTTTTCTTATATGCTCCTGCTTGCACAGTGCATATAGAGACGGTACCATCTTTGGCAGCTATTCGGATTTTCCCAGGCTGTTTGATTTTGTTTTGACTTGTTATGGAGACAATATTAACATCTTGTGAAGCAGAACAAAAGACAGATGTGGTTTGGCCCTTTACTTCTGAACACATGATGTAAAGCCTTTTATTCTGCAGTTTAATCTGGGTTTGCTTGTGATTTTCTCCGTTATGAGTTTTGAAGAGAAGAATCTGAGTGTTTCTGGGTCATCCGGGGACTTTGATTGGAAATTAAGGCGTGTGTTGTGTTCAGGTGCCGAGATCTGTTTTGATTTAGTGTCACTTGACATAACTGACATTTAAATGAATGTACTTCACTGCAAGTGGAAAAGGGAAAATATGTACACAAACCAATAAGCAGGGCTGTTTGTTTTGATTTGCCAATAATCAGACATTTACAGCTGCTACGTTTATATATTGACTGTTTCTGATTATATCCTTTATCATGATCAGAGCTGCAACATAATCGGATATTCTCAAATTGTGCATTGTGAGAATTTGCTGCTTTTTTCGTGTTTGAACATCATTGTAAAATGAATATCTCAGATTTCGTCTGACACTCGCACTCTTAAAACACACGCCACATGGTGTCATCCTCATTACAGCGTGTGTTAATTCTTTCTATGGGAATTTGACTTTTAGCTCATTAAACAAGAAAAAGTCCCTTGGTGGTTTAAACACACAAATGTGGATAATCCCTGGCGTACGCATGGATCGCTCTCATTGGTTGATCCCAGTCAGGTGGGAGGTTTATCTGTGCTGTGACTGGTTAATCCGAGGCCCAGTAGTGGGTGGGATTTAGGGAGGTGTTAAATCGATGTTTTGTCAAGCGTGTCGTTGTCAAGGCATTGTTGGGTTGCCATGACAATAGCAGCCATCTGGTGCCATATAGGGCTTAAGAGAGACTAATGGCTGACAGTAAATTGGGATTTTTCTTGTAACACCACATGTAATGTTTAATTATTACAAGTGTGCAGCTCACAGCAGTATGTGCCTCTGCGATGTGAATCGTTCTCTTGGCGGGTGAACGACAGTGTGATGATTGTTCAGCAGAAAGGTGAAGGTCTGGTGCGAAGCCAGCGTGCGGTTTATTTTCCTGTTGTTAATTTAATACTCGCAGTCCGGTTTAGTGTCTGTGAGGCTGAATTGGCTTAGTGTGGTCTCTAAGCCTGCCAACCCCCATACACCTGCTGTCTGACTGGGTGGTATCAGGAAGTGGATTTCCTTCAGGATTCAGCAGCCTTTGCATCTATTTATATCCATCTATAAATATCAAATCAACAGATTAATGATTTTACTACCTGCAACCATTCTGCACATCCGTAGGGATTGTAATCCCCGTGAACACTGTGGTGGAAGAGGTTAATGTGTGTTGTGATTTAGCTTCACTCTGAATTAGGGCTTTTGTGTGACATGATGTTTATGAGGGCAAAGCCATGAGTTCAGGTTTATACTACTTCAAATCGTGTATGTGACTGTTGTGGAGTCTCATGACACTTTTGTGTTATTGGACTTCTGTTGGGCAAGTGATTTAATTATTATTTATTTATTTATGATTATTATTCCCCCAAAAAATGACATATTGAAAAAAGCCTGTGAACATTTCCCACAGACCAAGCTGACATCTGTGGACGTCTTGTTTTGTCTGACCATCCAAAGATTCACTTTACTTTTTTTGTGTCAAAGATGATATGTGCACCTGTAGAAGCCAAAAGTCCGTATAATATCAACCTTATTTTAAGAAATACATGTTTTATCCGCGATATAACAATCTTTAAGTGTAACATCGACGTGTAATTGTTTGGAAGTCGTTGGAAAGGCATTCGCAGTAGTTTATGGGATGACTCTTAAAATAATTTGTGTACATGGTCTTGTACGTTTTCCAATAAAAAAAAATTCTGCTCTGATTGAAATGTTTTATGGTAAGGATTCATCTCCTGGTTTATTGGCTTGGATCCAGGCTTAAAACTCTTTCTATGAGGATTTTCTCGCTTCCGGAACCAGAGCCTTCTATTGTAAAAATGGTCGGTCACTGTTGGGCTCGATATCTGCTGCGCTTTATCATATTTGTCACGTTACTCTAAACTCTTTTGTCCCAGTCAAGATCCTGTAAGGTGATGACGATGATTTTCCAGTGATCCGATTGGTCAGTAGTTTCGATTGGTGACTGTCTTTGATGTTGAACTTCACCTGCTCCGGAGCACGTGAACCGTTCAGCATAAGTTACCATGGGGATTTTAATCCCGTAAAATGATAACATGCTTCTTAGGATGGAAAAACCCAGAGTTGAATGTGAACTTACCTGGATAACCATAAATCCTGCTTCTTAGTACAGACCTCCTTTTGTTTTTCTGCCTACCTGTCAGGTGAGAGGCTGAGTCAGCGAACGAGCCAGTGAGAGAAGGAAAGAGAGAGAGAGGGGCCATGGAGCAGCAGAGACAGAGGACTCTCTCCACATCAGGAGAATCGCTGTACGTCGTGTTGGGAGTCGACAAGAGCGCCACGACAGATGACATCAAGAAATGTTACAGGTAAAGGAGACGACAACGATCCACTGCTCCGACTGCAAAGTGTCAGGAGGGACTCCCTGCGTTGTGTTGTGCACCACTAGAGGGCGTCAGAGGCCTGTGACCAACAACTCTCAGGTTGAACTAAACAGGTCCTGAAAAGTTAATTTAAAGAATTTAAAGAGATTTTCGGTTGTTTTTTTTCTTTCTCCCTTTTAATATCAAACAGCGTTACTAACGTAACAAAAAAATGGAACATCTGGTGGTTCATTAAACCATGAAGATGCAAGCAAATGCTCCATCACAGACTGGAATTTGGCCTAAAAAAGGATTTCATAGGAAATTTCAGTCATGGTTGTATGTTAATGTGCACATTCAAAAGATTCTGTTTTCTCTCAAATTCTATTTATTCTGCTTCTCACATTCAATTTTCTTCTCCAAAAATAAATCTTTTAACAAGGCAAATTTATACTTTTTCCATCTGTGTAGAAAATGTATTCAGTATGCCTGCAGACATCTGTGTGGACACGTACATTAAAGCTCTCATCACGGTTTTATTTGTGTCATCCGACAGGAAACTGGCATTGAAGTTTCACCCAGATAAGAACCCAGACAACCCAGACGCAGCCGAGAAGTTCAAGGAAATCAACAATGCCCACTCCATACTGGCCGACGCCACCAAGAAGAACATCTACGACAAATACGGCTCGCTGGGGCTCTATGTTGCGGAGCAGTTCGGAGAGGAGAACGTCAACACCTACTTTGTTCTGTCCAGCTGGTGGGCGAAGGTAGGAGGGACCGAGTGGGAACAGCTAGCTGTGCTTCATTGTTTCTTTCCTCATGAAATTCCTTAAAGGAAATATTGTGTTGGGATTTATTTATGTTGGTCCGCAAAAGGTACCTCTTAAAAAAAAAAAAAACTACAACAAGAATAAACAGGAAGTGGAATTCCGTTTTTGAGTCAACGTGGATCAGTGAATACTGTCTATATTTGTTATCTTTAAATCAAGATACTCTCAGTGATGTATGATGTGTATGATGATTTATAAAGTTGGAAAAAAAATGTGTGAATATACATATATCTAAATATTCTTATAATGTTATCCCTCTGCTTCTGCTTGGTCTAGTCCATGGTGACCACAGCGAACTATTTATTTTTAATATCTCTCCATCTCTCCCCTCTTCGTCCCACAGGCCTTGTTCGTCTTCTGCTGCCTGACCACAGGTTGTTATTTCTGTTGTTGCCTGTGTTGCTGCTGTAACTGTTGCTGTGGTAAATGTAAACCTCGGCCGCCCATGGACCAGGAGCCCGAGTTCTACGTCTCCCCCGAAGACCTGGAGGCCCAGCTGACCGCTGACGAGAGAGGTGAGTGAGACCCGGCCCGGGGTGATGCACACACAGCTTGGCTTCATGGGTTCCTTGTTCAAAATGTCATGTAAATGTTAAGTGTGTAGAGACACTGACATGTCATTTAAATTCTGCGCAGTAGCAATCGTGGAGTGGAGCCTTGGTATCGAGTTCGAGTCAGTCTCAGTTGTCAATCATGACGTCTTGTCCCTTTTTTTTTATAGCATGAAATAACTAATTAAAATCAAATTTATCAGAAACATGAACACTTGAACATACCCGGTGTGACAAGAACTTACCTAAAATGACCGGAAAACATCTTCTGGAAAAAAATATTTGTGTATTTTTTATTTTGGTCCATTTCCCATCTGTTAATTTGGATGAGGGAGGGTTTATGACCTGTACTGCAGCTGGCCACCAGGGGGCGAATCAAGAGGATTGTGTTAAATTAAACTCGTATTATTAGTAAATCTATGATTTTGCTTCACTTTTAGGAGCCGTCACGTCGTCCATCTTTATTGTGATGGAAAGAAATCTGTGTTCAGCCTTTTTTATTGTTTTGTTTATACTTTTTGAGGCATTGTAATTTTTGGTTTCTAATGTTAATGCGTGTGTTTTCTCCTCAGACGGCGGTGAACCCATAATATTGCAGCCGTCCTCAGCCACAGAAACCACCCAGCTCACCTCCGACGCCCGCCACAGCTACAGGACCGACGCATACTAACAGCACTCATGCATACACGCACACACACACACACTCTCATATCTGCAAACAGTGCATACCGTCACAGCCCAAACTTTTGACAACCCTCTAAATTTCAAACTGAGGTGGAACGAGAGAGGAAGAAGAGGGGAAAAAAAGTGAACAAGCAAGAGAGAAATAAACACTGAACACTTGTTTTAACACTGGTTAGACAGAATGCAAATGAACAAGGGTGATCCTGTTTTCTTTATAGGCACACACACACACACACACACACACACACACACACACACACACACACCAGACACTGAGCTCAGTTTTCATGACACAGTTCAACGTCCACCCTCAGAGTGACATATCGTTACGCAGAAAAACCGGGGCAGAAACACGGAGACTCTTCTACCAAACATTGATCGTTTTTCTATATTTCACCTGTAAGAAGTGGAAGAGAGAAAACAAGACTCAACACTAAACATGCAAAATTCATTTTAACATTTTAACAGTAATGTTTTTTTCAAGTGAAACTTGTGCCACAGTCGACTGAGGCATAAACTCACTCTTTCCATTTATCTATATTCACTTTTTATCAAGTGTTATTGTGAGTACCAGCACAGTCCTGAGGAACACACGCTGTAGGAATGCGAGGAAGGTTTTGCTCTGTTGTTGCATGAATTTGAAATTAGGGTTGCAGCTATATCCGGTTTCTACCACCGTATGAAATTTGACGATAATAATACCGTAAACTGGCGAATAACCAGTTTTATAAAAAAATAAATAACGAACGGAGAATCTCGACCGCACATGCCAGAAACGACAGAACAAATGTGTTTCTCTGCTCCATCACAGAACTCCCGAGTCCATGGAAAGCCTATTTGCGACTAGTCACTCTTATTATTAATTGACAAAATTAATCACATTACGTCAGTTTCTCAGCCGTAGCAGTAATGAGTCACTTTGCCGGTTACTAACACTTCTCCGTTGTGTATTTTACTGCGATACTCCTCTTCTTCCTATCTGCCTCTCCTCTTCTCTGTCACTTCTTCCTTCCCACACTGAACATTGTGTATCTACTGTGGGAGTCCAGTGTTATGAGTAACAGCATTACAAGTTCATTCACATACATCTACACACTGAGAGAGCCCCATTTGTGTTTGTTTTTTAGTTGTGTGAAAGTAAAAATGCTCTACGTGTCTTGTGAACCGTACGTTTAGATTTCACTGTTTTTTTTTGAGTTGGTCGGAACTTTGAACTCGGGGAGGTTCGTTTATTCCTTCTTCTTCCGTTTGTCTCTGTAGATTTGCTTTACGTCACCTTTTTATTTTTCTTGTTTATGTCGTTAATGAAGGGAAGATATTAATATCCAAAATCTTTATGTAGATGATAAAATTATCATAGCGTCTGGAAAACCGTTTACAACAATCAAACTGAATAGTTGGGGTATCTTTTTTTTGTAGTTCTTCATTTTGTCACAAGTGAGTAGCACTCCAACTCTGCTATGGTATAAAAAACAGGAAAATTGTGGTTGTTTGTGTGAACTGTTTATTTTTTCTAATAAAAAAAAACAAAAAAGGAAAAAAAACATACACCTACATCCAACCAAACAATCCAACCTACAACCTAGTTCACTGACGTTACTTTTCTTTGATTATTCAGTCAAACACACTCATTATGTATTTATACGTATCATGAGAACGTGCAATAAGAGCTGAACAAGTCTCTTCCATGACTGCCCTTCACTTCCAGACTTCCACTCACAATTTTCAAAGGTTTTCCCGTGGGAAATCTGCAGGCTCATAGAAAATCGAATAAGCTCAGACTGTTGCGACGTTAAGAAGAATGAGATGTAGCTAATTATAGTTATTACATATCTCCATCAAACCCCACAATTGATTAGTTACATGTACAAATCAGATTTAATACAGTCATTTGTTTTAAACACATGAACATTTCTTTCAATTTCTTATCCATTCTTTTGGTTTTACAGTTAGTTTTTAAATTTGTCTTCCAATTTTATATCCCAGTAGATTTTTTTCAGTCCAACTTTGGTCAAAGATCTTTTGAAGGGTTTTTATGAAACCTGCAGATGCTCCGTATTAACCAGATTTATCTTCACCTGATTTGTTTTTGTGCTTCTTGTCATGCTGTCCCTGATCTGACTGAAAATGTCACATGGTTAAACCCAAATCCCTAATTTCTTTCTCACATTTTTCCTCTATTGACCAAACCTACAACTGTCTGACTGAACGCAGTGTGAAGTCTGAAAGACATAAACCTGGAGTGAGGAAACTTTTCATTGTTAGATCTACAAACAATGACATAAATAACAAGAACTGATTTGTGAATATAGCAAAACAGATGATAATAATATTGAAGCATTATTTTATTTATTTTATTTTTTCTCATCTTTTTAATGATTAATTAGCAATTAGCTGGTATGTCGAGGGGATGTATAGAATTTTAGATGTAAATCATTTTGAAAAATTTAAATGACAAAATGGCAGACCTGCTGTATATACACACAGTGGCACAGCACATAGAGTTGTAGAGGTTTTCTGTCGTTAGCATGGATTAATATGTTTGTGTCTGTCAGGCAGACGTATGGGTAAATTAAGTATCCGATGTACTGATGTAAAATAAATGTTTCGGATGCTTCAGAGCCTCTTTTCTCAGTGTGTGTTACTTTGATTAAAAACTGGACGGGCTTACATTCATCACCTCAGATTATTTGTACATGTTACTATAATACGACTTATCATATTGACATCATAGTCATTTGACTATGCAATATGCACTGCTGTGATAATTGGTATGTCTTATTGATATCACCCAAAAGAAGCTTTTGTAACAGGAAAAGACTGGGGACCAAGATAACTGCCCTGTGGAACACCAAAGATGAAATCAATGTGACTCCTCGTTTTTCATTTGAAAATCATCACAATAATTTCTAGTAAAACCCAAATTTAGATCTAAGATGATTCCCAGACAGTCATTGATTTATTACATAGGTATGTGGTTCTCAGCTAAATTATTCGATGTTATAATAATCAATTGTATGAAATATGCTTACAGTATTTAGATGGGGGAGGGAAACTATTCTCTCTCTAATGGTCCCATCTGTTTACTGTTATCAAGGTTTCTCAGCCTTAATGTGGCAATGCTTGAAGATATCAAAGTGTGTGTGTGTAACGGTAGAAAGAGCACAGCACGGCATAGTCTTAATCTGTCCACATACCAGCCACGGCCTGATATGGTGTGTGTTTGTGTGTGTGTGTGTGTGTCAGGATCATTTCAGGGGCGCTGAAAACTGACACGCAAACCCCCACCTCCCAATGTGTCCTCTTTCTCACACACACACACACACACACACACACACACACACACACACAAACCGCTGTGGGTGGTGGCGAGGAGGCTGCGAACAAACAAACAGCGCTCACTACTTGTGCGGAAAAAAAAGAGGAATAGAGCGAACAGTGGACGAGCGAGGGAGGAGGAATATTGGAGGAAGACAAAGAGAGAGAGAGAGAGGAGAACAGGCTGTGCCCTCGTGTCCCGTCCGGCCAGATTTAGTGTCGGTGTGTCCGTGTCACAGGAGCTGAAGAGCAGAGCTGCTTCGTTTCTCCTCTCCAGCTTCAAAACTCAATGCTTTTCTGCTGACTTGTGTCATGTTTGACCTCTTGACCTCAACTTCTGGATGTTTGATCTGTGGTTTTTCTCGCCGAGACTCTGGTTATTAAAAGTTTCTCCGGGGGCAACACGCGAGCTCTATTAACTGCCGCCAGCTGATGCCGACAAAGTGAGTGAGTCGGGTATTTCCAAAGCTGGTACTCGTCACGCAACTCATTCAAGCTCATCCTGAGGAGCGTGCACTGGAAGACGTGATCAGATTAGTTTGATTTCAGTCATTAAAACTGGACAAGCTCGAGGAGATTCAGTGAATGTGATTGTGTGACTGAACCAGCAGACGAAGAAAAAAGCCCAGACACAGAAGAAGTGTCAACAGGCTGAACTTTCACCGACCGTAATCAGCAGATGCAGAGGAAGGTAAGTAAACACCTAAAAGGGTTTTCTTGTATCTTCACCTTTTATTTCTTCTGAGTTTTGTCCTCTTCTTTCATTCTCATCTTGGGGTTTTTCTGATTTGAATATCTTTCTTTCAACCATCTTAGATTCCACCTCGATTAGGCAGACCCTGTACTGTTTTCTGTATTTTCTGTATTTTCATCTTTGTATTAAGGTTTTGTTAGTTTTTGCTCATTAACTCCAGAGCATTTTATTTATTTTTTACTGTCAGCAAACACACTTTTAGATCATTTTTTCAGCTTCCCAGGCAGCATCTGATTATTGAATTTACAAGTGGATATTATTCTGAGAATGCAGCTGCAATTACAGCGGTGGTGTGTTCATGAAAGCTGGGACAAGCGATGTTTTGGTTGAATACACAGTTTCATAAAAGCATTATGAAGTGTGTTTTGGTAAAACTCAAACCCAGGAGGACAAATATAAAACACAAATGAGCCAATCCAAACTATAATTATTCAGATTTGGCTTCTTTTTTTTTTTTAATCAATTAACTTCATTATTTGAAATTAAAGATCGAACATAGGGTTATTTATGTGGAAGTGGTGCAGCCAAAATAACATGGAGCTATACGACCCACAAACAAGATACCAGAATATTGACCTCAGATGATTTTTTTATCTCAACTTTTGAAGTTACTTTAGGGGAAAACTGGAAGATAGAAGTGAAGAAAACACAAGAACATTGTGGAAAATAGTGTGGATCAGATTATTTGTCGCTCAGCAGTTGTTACACATGTCAAACAAAGTTTTAAGTTTCTGCAAGGTGATTTTCACAGAACTGAACTAAAATAAGTGGCTGCTTGGGAACAAATCACTAAATAAAGGATATATTTAGAGAGAAAAACCCACAGTCTAACACGTGCACCTGCTCCTGTAAAGTGAGATGAGATCTGTCCGTCAGTGATGTCCGGTGTCTCCAGGAGGAGGTGAAGTTTGGCGGCGAGGCCATGTCACTGCCCGCCGACCTGAGCTCCCTGCGGGGCGGCGGGGCAGCAGATCATGAGGCGGCGCTGGTGACGCTGGAGAAACAGCTGATCTGCCCCATCTGCCTGGAGCTGTTCAACAAGCCGGTGGTCATCCTGCCCTGCCAGCACAACCTGTGCCGCAAGTGTGCCAACGAACTCTACCAGGTGTGTGACACAACACACACACACACACACGTGGGGTCATGTAGAGTGTGTAAGTTGTGTAGGTACGTGCAGCACACAGTTCTGTACATGTGCAGGAACACAACACACACTTATACGTATTCAAAACAATGTGTGTCTGTGTGTGTGTGTGTGTGTGCGTGAGCGTGCATGTGTTGTGTGTGTGTGTGTGTGTGTGTGTGTTGTATGTGTGTGTGTGCTGTATGTGTGTGTGTGCGTGAGCGTGCATGTGTTGTATGTGTGTGCGTGCGTGCGTGCGTGTGTGTGTGTGTGTGTGTGTGTGTGTGTGCGTGCGTGCAGTGGATTATCAGTGGATTATCAGTGTCTAAAATAGGATTTGTGGATGTTTCATTGGTTTGCTCATGGACAAAAAAAAAATCATCTGCCATGACCTATATCTACTGCCTTTGTTCAGACTCAGTGTGTGTGTGTGTGTGTGTGTGTGTGTACGTGTGTGTGTATGTGCACGTGCGTGTGTGTGTGCCTGCATTTGTTTTGCTCCCATGATGAAAGATCATTTTCACTCTTATGAGTCTGAAAAATGAATTAAGTGGACGCAAAGTTTTCGATGAAGAACATTCATATCAGCTGTATTAAATAGTAAATACACTAAAGTGCTGTGTTGAGTACTAACTTCAAAAGTACCTTTTATATCACTAAACTGATCTCGCGGCTGTCGTAAGTTGTTTCTTTGTTTGTGTTAAAGTTAGGATTTGAGGAAATGTGCGGACTCAAAGTGCAGAACACAGGAAGCGGAGACAGGAGCAGTTTTTAAAAGTTCTCAAACAGGAAGTAAGAATCAATGCTGGGAATGTTCTCAGGAGTCTCTGGTCCTGAAAAGTTCAACGACACGTGCACATGAACCTTTCTTACTGCAGGACTGTGGCCTGCACATAAACAGTAGTATGCGGATCCAGTTCTCGTCATCCTGCGCCCTTTAACATCTCTGACCTTTGTACTTTTACTACTGGTACTGTATTCCCAAAAATGGAATCCTTCGGGTTCCCGTGTGCTGATGCAGGTTTTCACTTTTGGATCGACAAATCACACACAAACACATTTTCGGTAAGATTCCCGTGCAGAGGCAGACGACAAGTCTCACAGCGACGTGAACCTGGAACAGAAAAGAAACACTTTGTGCTTGTGTGTGAGATCCGGCCTATACACACGTGTTCGTGTCTTTTCGCTACATGCGCATGGCATGTGAGGTGGAAACCCAATAGACTCCGCCCCCACTGTCCTGCTCATGTTCACGACCTTTGACGCTCAGAGAAACACACACTGCGGATACACGCTCGTCGGTATACGGGCAATTAGACAAAACATAAAGATACAGTCCCAGAACCACAACACCAGCCGGACCACGAACCGGTGACAGTGTTCTGGTGGAGCTCGCCACACCCGATGACCTCTTGCTTGCAGAGTCCATGCCTCGGCGGGTCAGAGCTGCCTCGGTGGCGCCCAACGGAGAAACAGTACGTCAGGCGGCGGTGGGCGTGATTCTTTCGTTGTTTGGCGTCTTGCAGTTTTAAAGGAGGTCGTGTGTCAGACCATGAGTAACAACGAGGCCCGATCTTAACGCCCAGTCATCGTGTGGCCTCCTCGGACACTGACCTTCATGAGCACCACTTTCTTTCTGCAGATGCTGAAGTGATGAGGCCAGTGAGCGTTTAACACGACAGGGTCTCTGCAGCTCCTAAAGACACTCAATGGATGGAATTTCATTTGAAATTCCTCATTTTCAGACCAATCTTGACCACCACTCTCCCGGTTTTGCATCCTACTTTCACACTCTGGCCGGAATGATAGTGAGACTTTGTGTTTTAAATTTCATTTTGGTGGCGTTAGATAACGGTTCCCTGCGGAAACCTCGTTCAAGGACGCCAGCGACTTTGCGAGACCTTGGATTCACCGAGTGTTTGCAAGCGCTTCATCTTTCCTATTGACCCGTTGAGAACTTTGTAGCTGACATGAACTCGAGCTGAACCGAACCACTTTGTAAACCGTGATGCAGTCCGAGTCCTCGGGGTCTGTCCTCCCCACCCGGCCGCTGTCCGACCAGCTCTGATCCCTCCGTCAGGCCCAGCGGCAGCTGAGGCTTAATAAAGACGCTATTTCAGGACGCTTTACCCCCCTAACCTTCCATCGCTCTCCCTGCTCATTCGTCCTTTTCTTCACTTGTCCGTCTGTCTCTCTGCTTCTCTAGCCCCCCCCCCCCCCCCAGCTCTGTGCTGAAAAGCCTCATTCATACAGCAGGGTTGGTACGGGTGCTTGGAAATCCTTGAAAACGCTTGAATTTTAAAGTTGTGTTTTCAAGGTTTGAAAAGTGCTTGGATTTTTGGATAAAGTGCTTGAAAATGCTTAAATTGTATCCGATATCTTTCACAACCATCACACGACACATTTTAAACCATATAACTTATGTGTCCATTAATTTTTCATGTCCTTCTGTTATTGCGAAACACGATTTTGTCTGTTCGTAGCACAATGCCATCTCTTTCAACGTATGTATTCGTAGAACTATGCAGTTTACCACAGCTGTGCGGTGCTGGAAAAGCTTGAAAAACATCTTGAAAAGGCTTGAAAAGTGCTTGAATTTGACTTTGGAAAAGGCGTAGGAACCCTGTGGAGTGTGTTGGCATTTTAAACACCACAAACACACCAAAACAACGTCTGCTCATTATTCAAATCCCAGCATGCCGCTGTGTTATGACAACGACCTCCAACTGTCGGGGGTTAAAAGGTTGACGGCGGAAACACAGCTGATGTTAAGCTGATCACCTATTATGCTTGTATTTCTGACAGTCTTTTTATGTTGTTGTTGTTGTTGTTGTTGTTCTTATTCTTTCTGCCCAGCCCTCCCTGTTCCAGGCCCGGACCACCATGTCGGTGAATAGCGGCCGCTTCCGCTGTCCGTCCTGCAGACAGGAAGTGGTGCTGGATCGCCACGGCGTCTACGGCCTTCAGCGAAACCTCCTGGTGGAAAACATCATCGACGCCTACAAACAGGAAGTCGGCAACAACAGCAGCAGCAACGCGGCAAGGTGAAACGATCATGCTGCATGTTGGTCAGAAATACGAGCCGTCGCGGAGCCTGACTGACTCGAATCAAATAGGATCAGCCGCCTTCAGTGCTGCATGCCCCGTCCCAAAGGTTTCCTGATCCCTCGAGCAGGAGACCCTGGAGTCCCTGCAAAGGTTCCTAGTTCCTGGTAAAAGTGCCCGTGGTGGAGGTGCTGCTTGAGAGACATGTTGAATCAAACTGTAGTCTGTGGTGCTGCTGTAATAAGGACACGTGTTTCTATCAATCCCACATGCGGACGGTTGTCTGAATCCCCCGTGTTGGTTTCCTCCGCCTCTCTCCAGCCCCCTCCCTCCTCCTCCGCCTCCTGCTCAGCCGAAGTGTTCGGCCCACGAGGGCGAGAAGGTGAACATCTTCTGTGTCACCTGTCAGGTTCCCACCTGTTCGCTGTGCAAAGTGTTCGGGGCTCACCGGTCCTGTCAGGTGGCTCCTCTGACGGACGTCTACCAGCAGCAGAAGGTTTGTGCCGGCCCACGATGTCTGTGTTGTGTGCGAGAGGACTTCTATATAGCATGTCATATCTTACTGTTTATTCAAAGTATGAATTAGTCATTGATTTTGGTTTTTAATAAATGTCTGCCCTTGTCTTACTCGTCCACCACTCGACCGACGTGCGCAAAGATGCACCCGCACCGCTGTTAGTGGCACAACATGAGAACTGAATAGTACTAGAGCGCTCGTCCAGCACCATGACTCAACTGACCGATCAAGCTCATTTCGGTTCCGTTTCTCAGGACGAGCTGAGCGAAGGCGTCGGGTCTCTGGTGGCGGTCAACGACAGAATCCAGGCTTTCGTGGGCGAGCTGGAGGAGACCTGCAGAAGCATAGAGGTGTGGTCACAGCAACTAATCCTCAAATCTCTTGCATCTGTCATAAAAAAAAAAAAACACCCTTAAATGTTTTGTGTGCCTGTTTTTAAAATGGTTAAATCATATCACTCAGCTTCCTTTTTCTTATTCTTGCAGTTTCATGAATTCAACTGGTTTGATATTTGATCATCATATATAATTAATCATAGATTGGTTTCAGAAATTACCTGCATGTACTGCTGACACCATATTTAATGCAAGAATTAAAAAATATATATATATTATGTGAAAACACTCGCCATGAAAGCATCATTTTTTTGCATTTGCCCTCAACAGGAGAACTGTAAGGCCCAGAAGCAGAGTGTGTGCGATAAGTTCGACCGAATGATCTCCATCCTGGGAGAGAGACACAAGGTCAGGTTTGGTTCTTCTCCTGGTCTCCACCTCTTTGTTTCCTTTTTTTTAAAGCTTCGACAAGTGCAGGGGCCAGTTGATCCGACGTACATCGCAGGAGCAGTAGTGAGAGCAGCGACATTGGAAACAGCCTAAATACTCTAATTCTGCAGGTTGTTCTGAGATAAATATTTACTAACAACCCTGTATATGTCTGGGAAATATGGAAGCAACAATCTCCAAAGTGATCTGGAAAGCCAAATCTTTTTTTTGTTTAGTGAACCGACGAGTAGATGTTACAAACTCCCTGTGCGACATTTAAACACAACTGAAAATGAACGCCATCACGTCTCATGTTTAACAACACAACACTATCAGTTCTCACTGTCAAATGAGATGGGAAGATGATCTACTCTGGCAGGCTGATGTGCAGCACGTGGTAAATATTTGAGTAGTATATAAAATAACCATTCATTCCTGTAGTATATACAAGAATACTTCTGGTAGTAGGAGTGTAGTAGCAGCAATAATGCCACTTGTAAATGGAGTGGTTGATGAAACATTATTGTCACCGTCATCTTTTTCACACTGAAGGCGATGAAACAGCAGATCAGCTCCGAGCAGGAGGACAAGTCAGGCCGCGCCCAGGCGTGGCTGCGTTGCTACGGAGACAGTGTGGAGGCCAACGACAAGCTGATGGAGAGGGCAGTGAGCAGCATGGAGGAGCCGGACATGGCTGCTTTTGTCCAGGTGAGCATGAGCCAATGGGTCCATGAGACAATATGTCCGACTTTAAAGCTCGTGTTTGTTGAGAGATGTGCTTTTGCAAACGGTGGAGTCTCCCTCTGCTGGTCACTCCAGAGAATGCAGGCGTCAGGCACTTCCTCATTGGCTTCATTTTACAGACCCCGGTGACTACGTCCAGCTTTACATACAGTCTGTGGGAGGGTCTACTGAAGCGTTGCCATTCAGTTGTTGCCTCATGGGAAGTGTAGTATCCAAGCAACTTTCAACTTTCACTTTTCTTTTTTGTGCGTGCATCACAAGCTTTTTTAGGGGTGTGTGATGTTTTTGGTTTTTTTCCTTTTCGATGAAACACATGTTCAAAGGTTTGCCCAGACAGAATAGAATAGAATAGAATAGAATAGAATAGAATAGAATATAGAATAGAAAAGGTTTTATTGTCATTGCAGAGAGTCCAAAGAAATTAACTAACTCGGGGCATTTACACAAATCAGGAAACACGAGAGAATAAGAAATGAACGAATATAAACATGTAGAAATATATGAAGTAATATGTACAGGTGCAACTGTGAGTTCATTGTTGGCTTATTTGGTTTTGATATAAAGATATCATCTCACACTGTGATCTGTTCGTCTCTTCCCTCTGCTCAGAATTCAAGAGAGCTCATCACAAAGTGAGTATTGTCGTTGCAGTGACAAGAAGAAGGAAAAAAAGGATATTATGGGATTGAATCCTCGGACCCTTTTTTAGAGCCCTTATATTGTGTAGATAGTTTTGGCTCAGTCGTATACGGCACGTGTTCGTCCATCACTCCCTGCTCTTTGTTCTCTCCGACGTTCGCCGGCCTCAGGGTGTTGGCGGCGACCAGCTCCTGCCCGACTGAGACGCCGAAACCAGCTTACGAGAGCATGAGGCCTTACAAATGTGACTTCAGCCGACAGGAGAGCGCTCTGAAGAGCATAGACTTTGTCAAAGGTAAGCAGAAAAAAGAAGAAGAACTGTAAAGACGATGAGCTGCAGCAACATCAGCATCAATAGATGAACTTGAAAGAACAAAAATTATTTTTTATTTAAAACACTGTGTGTGTTGGTGTGTTTCTAAAGACTGAACTGTGAAGCGATGTAACACACACTATATAACCTTACCTCTTCGGGGGTTTTCTTCTATTTTTTTCTCCATTTCTTCACTCTCATGAGTCTGGTCCAAAAATAGCTTGTGGCTGCAGCAGGTGAAGAGCCAGCGAGGAAGATCACCTCAAGTCAAATACAGAAAATATAAGAAGCTGAACATTTTCTAATCTTGTTTGCGAGGTTTAAATGTATGACAATTTAAACTAAACTGCCACGCCCGTAAATCCTGTGATTTGGTAGCTCAGACTGAGGTCAGTAGAATCTGTGAAATATCTAATATCACTTTACTTTAAAGACCCTTTAAAGACAAATACAAGTACAACAATGCGTACATAAATATTGAATGTCATCACTGTACAGTTTTATGTACAGTGAACACTCAAAAATGACTTAAACATTACCACAACAACAGCAAAAATCCAAGCACACATTCAGCATCAGCAGGTTTTCTTGTCTCTCTCCTCAGTTGTGGAGGATGTTGCCCAAGAGCCGGATGTGGAACCAGAGCCAGAAGAGCCCAAAGAGCTTTCTGCCCAGAACACTGAACCAACGCGCCGCCAGGAAACCGCCATGCAGATCCCGGAAACTGAAGCAGAACCGGTCCCAGAGACAATCCCGCCACTGATGTCGCCAGCAGGGGAACCAGCACCAGCACCAGCACCAGTTCTGATCCCAGCAGCTTCAGCTCCACAACTGCCGAGCGACCCCGAGGAGCCTGCAGGGGCCGACGTGCAGCCGGAGACTGACGCCGCGGCCTCGAGCGATGAAGGATCGGGTGGGATTACGAACAAGAAGGAGGAGGAGAAAGATGGGGCCGAGGAATGTGCAGCTCCCGACTCCATTAAAGAGACAAACATCTGTGACCAGGAGGAGGGAATGAGCACACAGCAGGTACAGTACCACACCTGAAGTACACAAATCACACTGTGTAGTCCATCAGTCAGTTTTCCCCCCTCAGTGTTATTTTAAAGTGGAATTGAGCTCCATATATAAATACATATCGCAAAGTTAGACCTGTCAACATGCGGTGAATTCAGAAAGTTTTCGGACCCTTTCACTTTTTAAACATTTTGTCATGTTGCAGCCTTTTGCTGAAAATAATATTTAAAAAAAAAAAAAACTATTCAATCTTCACACAAATTCTGCAATGAAAAACTACATTTTTGCAATTGTGTAAAAAGATTTAATAAAAACATAAATATTCCGACACTGGAAATGAGGCTCAGGTGCGTCCTGAGTTTCCACACCGTGACTGGAGTCCACCTGTGGTAATTCAATAGACTGGACATAATTTGTCAAGGTGAAGGGTCAGACAACTTATGTCAATGTGACATTTCAGTTTTTGTTTTTATTAAGTTAAGAAAAAAAATATCTAACAATCTGTTTTTGCTTTGTCATAATGGAATATAATTGAGTGTAGATTGATATAGATATATATAGATATATATCTATATATATCTATATATATAAATACCAATCTCACAATGTTAAAGAAAGTGATAAAAAGTTCCTGGTTCTGCCCCTTTTCCCCCCTAATCCTCGCCAAAATGGAATGGATTCTTTCTCGGCTCATGTGTCGTCCTTCTACCAAGTTTCATGCTGAATTTGTTCCATAGTTTTTGCGCAATCCTTGAGAAAACCAAACGGACAGGGGTGAAAACATAACCTCCTTGGCGGAGATGAAAATCATCCGTCAGATGTGACCGGGCAGGAATTTTCCCACTTGTCACTTTGTCAGCGATAATTATACATAACAGTTATTTCTGAGATGAAAAGTGTTGATTGGAAAGTTGCTTCCAGCCGATAAATGAACTGTTAAATGTGTGAAACCAAATCTTCTGTTGACACTTTCACTCCTTCACAGCTTTTCTCTCCTTCAGTCTCTCAGAGGTGACGCTTTTTTCCCCTCTCTCCTAAAAGCTATTTAAAGGACGAGGCAGTGCATTATATGCAATTTGTGTCTATATCACATCAATGAAAACCATTACCCAAAACTTGAAGAATTTTTAAGCATCATTTTAGATGGATTTTCTACCTTTCACACAGAATCCCGTCTCATTTCCAGCAAAACTTTGCTGCCTGACCAAAACTTTAATGAAACGGAGAAAGAGAGAGAGAAGGGAAAACGGCAATAACCTGAAGTCTTCGAAAGTTGACTGATGTGAGCACAAAGCAAAAGGATGAAGACCGATCTGGAAACGGCTGATCATTTATAGTTAACGGGCAGCAACACGTCGACCCGTCTGAATGCTATACTTTATCTTTCATTCTCCTGGTATCAGCGTGAGGGGGGAGGGGCAGACAGTGGCGCAGGTGATTGGACGGCACGGAGAGAGACGGAGGGAGAACAAGACGCTCGGGAGGATGAAGAAGAAGAAGAAGACATCCAGGTGGAGGAGGGAGCAGACGCTCGGTGTCGTCCCAGCCGGTACAATCAGGGGGCGAAACAGATGATGTGCTCCACACAACCAGCTGGCGTTTCCCTCTCGGAGGCGAGGACCCGGGCTGAGGCGCACGACGCAGGCCAGGCCGCGTTTGACCCCCAGGGCCAACCTCAACCTCCACGTGGTCCGGACTCCCAGCTTCTGTCTGAGGCTCAGACTCAGATCCAAGAGCGTGACACGTCTCAGCCGCAGACGCAGCAGACAGCAGGAGAAGCTGGAATGATCCAGGGGGAGATCGGGGAGGGGGACATGCAGGGATGGGAGTGTCTACCCGAGACCGTGGATCCACGTTTCAGTCTGGTGGAGGGTAGTTTGAATCTCGGAGGTGGTAGATCAGACAATTTCTCTTCTGGTGATGGTGATTACAATAATAGGAATGCTTTATTGTCCATACCACCAGAGGAGACTTGCTCAGGGATGGATAAAGACAACTTTAGGCTCAGAGGTGGAAGGGTTGTGGATGCAGAAGAGAAAGAGAAGCACGGAGAAGAGGATCTAGGCCTCATTGGTGCTTCGGAGCTGACAGAGAGGGGAGAGGGTCGTTCTGAGGCCGAGATGATGGAAGAGGGAAGCGCTCGGCTGGATGAAAGACGTGAGGAGGTGCCGGGGGACGTTGAAGTCGCGACGGAGGACGTGTCTGAGGTGATAAGTGACAACACCCTGGGCGTGGGAGTGGATCGCGGGGCGGGGAGCACACACATCTCGATGCAGGACGAAGGTGCGGGTGCAGAGTTTGAGGCAGGTCGCTCAGTGTTTGCAGGAAGAGAACAGGAGGAAGGAGAGAACAGCGAGCGGCCTGAGGACTTTAAAGCCCAAACGGAAACAAGTGCCGCTGAAAGTGATGAGAAAATAACCTCCTGTCTTTCCCTCCAGGTCAGTGCCTCATGGTTTTATCATCATCATCATCATCATCGTCGTCGTCACCGACCAGGCTCTTGCATTCTCCACCCACCTGCTGATGTGGCCACACCTCCGCTTTCTTTTCTTCTGTTTCTTTTCCTCCTCTCTTCTTCCTGGTTGTTTTCTCTTTATGTTTTGCAGAGTCACTTTTTTAAAACTTGGCTGCAACTTCACCCGCTCTTTTTCTCAGGTCTCTCTGTGTCTGTGTTCACAAGGAGGAAGGACAAATGGAAAACTAAATGTGTATATATGTGTATATATATATATATATATATATATATATATATACATATATATATATATATATATATATATATATATATATATATATATATTTATTTATTTTAAATCAGAAAATGAACAATGTTTCAATGAATTTTTTTTTCTTACATCAAGTTTTTTTTCTTTCCCAGTGAATAATAATAATAATAAATTTCATTTATAGAGCACTTTTCATTGCTTAAAGCAATCTCAAAGTGCTACAGACTAGAAACAAGATAAAAGAAGGTTTAAAAAGAAAAAAACATTGGTGGCAGAAAAAGTGCCAAAATTTAGGGGAATGCTTGTTTAAAAAGACAGGTTTTCAGGCCCTTCTTAAAAGAGAGAAGGATGAATGAATAGTATTCTTCTAAATGTTGGAAAGAAATATTGCAAACACTTTTCTGATCCGTTGCTCAGATAAAGGTACCAATACACAGTTCAAGAGTTTTATCAGAAAGATGTCCCTTAAAACCAAATGCTGATTTATTTTGATGATGTCTCGCCACATAAACCACAAATTCACCATTGAGTAAATGTATACATAAACATCAAATTAGATGAGTTGGAGAAGACGAGCGTCTTCCTCCTTTCAGAAAAAGGTTTCATTGCAGCTCCATCTCTCACCTCTTCTTCCCTTCACCCCAAATCTTTTCATGTTGAACATTCCATGTCCCATTCTTTCCATCATTTTTTTGTCTCTCTCCCTGTATTTACCATCTTCCACCTCTCTCTCTCTCTCTCTCTCTCTCTGTCTCTCTCTGTCTTTCCATCCCTCCATCTTTCTCCAGGCTGTCACTCTGTTCTTCTACCTGTTGGCCTTCCTGGTCATCCTGCAGAGGGTTTGGGCTTACATCGGCTGCTTCATTTGCACATAACACGAGCAGGAGACACATCCATCCTCACTGCAGCACAGCTCAGGTACGCACGCCTGCACGCTCTGCCAGGAAGTGCTCTTCGAGGCTTTTGTTCTGAAAAAGAAGTTTTTAAAAAAGAGAGAAAAACGGTGTTGAAGTCTGTGACTCAGATCACTGGTTGGTGTGACATTTCGAGCCTTGTTTGTAAAATATTTATCTTCATAGAAATGGCATCTTCAGTATTTTGTTTCATCATTCAATTCATTAGCAACCGTCTCCAAACTACTGCCACTACAGCTGCTTAGTATTTTATACTAATACGACTTCATAATACTATTGAAAGAATATGAAAATGAAGACAAAAGGAGTACTTAATAAAAATAAATGTATATATTGATTACATTTTTATATTAATTATAGAGGCAATTAAAAACTACAGTAAGTAAAATTTAAAAAATAGTATTTTCTGTTAAAAATTTAATAAAATTGTCATTTAGTGCAGCTTCAGCTCCTGTTCGCTCCTGTCTCTGCTGACACCTTGTGGTGAACATGTGTTATTACAGTTCAGAATCCGGCCAATGTCGGTAAATATCGTGTTTCAATTCACATTTAACTAAGCAACTAAAAACCTGATAAGATTAAATAAACCATTTGACTTGAAGCTAATAACAACTTTATTGTATTTTATCATATATTTCAATTTTGCTGTTTACTTTTGCTCCGTGCTTCACGCTACATGATAACTTCTGCCTCCATGTTTATTAACACAATATGAATATGCATTGTAGTGCTCGTTTCACCTGCATTGTCACATATTGTTGCATGCATAACCTGAGAGCCTTTCTATATTTTTGTATCAAGTCTTTTTAAGCCTTTTTTTCCTAAACAAAAAATGTCAGAGAAAACACAGTGATTGAACACAACACAGTGTTTCTCTGTCTTCGGTCAAATCAAACATGTCACATTAATAGATGAGTGGAATCTACAAGTCACATCTAGTTCTACCTTTAATAAGTCTTTGTCCGTGTCAAAAAGATGAGATCAAACTGTCTCATGTGTATAAATTTAGTTTAACTTTGTCTCTTTGTGGTGTTTTGTGTCTATATTTAGTTGTAGTCTCTCTCCTTGTACTTGTTTTGCATCACCTTATCATAGTGGGATAAGGGGATGCAAATAAGCACACAAATATATGTTTTATATTTTTTGGTTATTTTGTGTCCATATTAAGCTGCTTGTTATCAAGTTGTCTGTTTGTGGTCGTTCTGTTCTGTGTCTGCTTTTACCCTGTCTGTAAATCTATGAAGTGGTTACAGAAAAGCCCCTCGGACCCCTGAACCTGTTGTTAAATATCTTACTGTCGGTCCTAAGCGACAGTTCTAGTCTTGGATCATTCAGTGGCACAATTGACCTCTTACAATTATTTATAGTCATGAGACGACAGTGTCGTGGACATTTATATAAAAACTTCTGCTTTAACTCTTTTCTCCAGACAGAGACTGAGACCAGGAGTCTGGCTGAGACCGGTCCTCCCCTCTCCTCCTCCTCTTCCTCCTCTTCCTCCTCCTTCCCCCTCAGCGAGGCTCCTCGTCGGCCCAGTTTCTACTTCTCCTGGCTAAACCCCATCCACAAGAGGAAGTAGTGGTGAGAGAGAAGCGTCTGGAGAGGATGAAGTTAAAGAAAGATGCACTTCGCTCCAGAGTCAGTTTCGCCAGCTCAGCGCTGCTCTGGGACTGGAAACAAGCTTAACCATGTGAATCTCAGAACCTGAAGGTACTTCAGAGATACTGTTCTTTAACTATCACTGTTTTGCTCTAATAATTCGTCCAGTTCAAAAAACATTAGCACATCTGTGTTGTGCGGACAAGGGGATGTTATATTTTGATAATCTACTGGGAATGAGTTGAGAGGTTTTTTTCTTTGATAGAAGAAGTAATAGTTTAAGCAGTTGCAAAAGTTGTACGAGTATGACTTTTTTTACTTGTAGTACTTGGAACAGCAGCAGTGTAGAAGGGATAGAAGCAGTGATTTGGTTTACTGTATTAGTCTGTTACTTTAAATGTAGTAGCAGGACTTTTTAAAAGTTTTTCTTATTGGGGTGATGAGAGTCGCAGTTTGACGTGGTGATGTCTGACGAGAGATGAGATGCATTGTGGTTTTTTGCTTGTTACTGCAAATGTTTTATGTAGTTTCCTTTTTTTCCGAAAAGTCAGCACTCATTGCAGGAACTTTCTGTGTGTATGGGTTAAAACTATGTTAAAGCACTTGTTTTGTGTATTTTTAAAAAAGATCTTAAGTGATAGATTATGGATTTATTTGATATATTAGTAGATTAAATAAATTTGATTTTTGTCACCCGAAGTGTGTTTGTGTGTGTGTGTGGAGCAAAGCCTTCAACTATCGACATAGAAAACCCGGGGAAGGTATAATTATTCTGTATGGGTTTTTATTTTCATAATGTATTCATTACTTTAACTATTCATTATTTAGGGTCTAATGTTTTACAAAATAGTTAAAACAAATACAGTCCAAGGTGACAACTTCAAGTGCCTTGTTTTGACTGACCAACAATCTAAATCCCAAAGAGATTCTGTTTACTATCAGAAAATACATTTAGAAACTGAAGAATTGAGTAGGAAAATGCATGTTTCTGTAAATTTTACAGCAAATTATTAATCAAGAATCAAAATGGAAGATCAGTTGATCAATTGACCAACTTTTGAGCCTCATCGTAGAGTGTCTGGGAGACTACAGGCATAATGATATGGGGGTCAGTTTGGGCCCAACAAAAACTCTTTCCCCTGGCAGGGGGTTAACAGGTTTATTCAAAAAATTCAAGCAGTTCCACTTCTATGAATATCCTACAAACCACGACACCTGTCTCTGTGACGTCAATTCAGCACGCCGGAAAATAATTATCTGTGAGCAGAGAACACGCCTTCAAAATAAAAGAAAAAAAACAAAACACAACAGAGGCCTTTTTGATTTGTTGACGGTTTTATTTTATTTTTTCTCAGAAAAAGGGAAAAAAAGAATTTATGTTCTCTCACTTTGCGCAATGTAAGTATACATTTGTACAAGTAGAAGTATATGGAGACAGAAAAAGTATTTATAAAACATCATCATCAATTTTTATTTATCTATTTATTTATTTTTACTTGATAACTCATCGAGCCAACAGTGACAAGATATACATACAAAAATGATTTGTGCCATGGTTACATATACAAAGTTTTTTGGGAGATCAAGAGAATTTTTTTTTTTTTAAATGAAAAAAAAAAATACACAAACTCAAACTCATCATAAGTTACTCAAAAGTATCATTGCTCCATAAGAATTTGGCAAACACAGAATTAGTTAGTGATCTTAAATCCTCTTGTCCTCACATGGTGCATGTTGATGTAATTCTTGATAAAAAGACAAATTCAAAAAACAAATCCAAAACTTGGTTTGGAGTCTGTCCATCTGTTATTGTGGATGCGAATTTTTTTTCCAATGACAAAATTGAATATTTGATAGTACAGTTGTGATGAAAGATTAAAAAAACCATGATGCCCTCCGATGATGACGATGCTGATGACGGTGATCAGGAAGAGCCTTTATTTTGAAACTCCGCTGCCGGATGTGCCTCGCTGGCTGTTGGGCTGTTCTGGCTTCCGACTGGTTCCCGTCGACGACTTTCTCTGAGTGGGAGCCGCAGCAGTCACCAACAAAACCCAGGAAGATTCATTTTAAGTGGAAAACACACTGGTCTCGTGTGTCAGTCAAACTTTACACCGGTCGGGTTGAACTTTTTGAATCCGAAGAAAGGAAATTCCCGCTCTGTCAAATCGACGCCATGGACCCCGCGAGTCAAGGTAACGCTGGCTGTTAGCTTAGCGCGTGTAGCCTAGCTTAGTGTTTTCAAATGCGCGAACAGCTGCGATCCTTGAATCTGCCTTTCTACCAGACTGCCGCTCCATGGTTTTGTCCATCGCGGTGACTTGTGTTCTGCTTGACGGTGATGATAAGTCACATTTCACTGTGCGGTCGTGAGCACAGGACGGGCCCGCTGGTAAATGACAGCAGCAGCGAGAGGAGAGGAGAGGAGAGGATCGTGTTACTAATGTTAGCAACTTCCCAACATGCTTTCATTTCATGTGACGGTGATTCCAGCTGAGCGAGTGTCAGACCGTCACCACCTTCCTGTCAATTACCAACAATCTGATTTTAGGTTCTCGTGAACAAAAGTAAGAATCATATTAGCAAGTGTTCAGCGGTTTGTTTTGGTGGCGTGCCCTCGCATCGCAATTCACCTGAAGGCACATTTGTAAATCCAGTCAATCTTAATCACATGATTATATCTTGACTGCTGATGTCAGTCGTGTTGCTGACACGCTAGCATGCTGCTTTGTCACTGTTTCCGCTAACTGCGTTGCAAGAGCTTCGATTCCAATAAGCATCATATCATGTCTGACCTCGTGTACCTTGTTTTTGTCAAATCGACTGTCGTTTGTTTTGAGATATTTTGAAACAGGCACTTTAATGAAAACAATAAGCTGAGAGAAAAGGAGCTGCTGGACTAGTTGTGGGTACATTGCTTTAGATCTTTCATCTCAACATGTGTTGTTGTATATTATTCTGCTCTGAGGACACACGGTGATCGTGATGTAGAGAATTTGAAGAAAATATGAACATGTTCATATAGCAGAATAAAATCGTGTTGATCCGATACTTCCAACTGTGACAATCCTGTTGTATTTGTATTGCGCAAAATCACGACATTCATATCTCGAGGCACTTTAGATTGTAGACTTTAAGAATGGACATAGACTGTGGAGAGAGAAACCCAACAGTTCCCACAATGAACAAGCACTTTGCGACAGTGGAGAGAAAAATTCCCTTTTACAGGAGGAAAAGAAACCTACACCAGAACCAGACTCAGTGTGGGCGATCAGCAGAGAGCGAGAGAGACCAGGAACAGTTGTTTGACTGTTGTGTTTCAGCAGAATACTGTCATACAGCTGTCACGTTCATTAATGTGCATTAATCCACCATTGTCTAATACAACCAGAGATATCAGTCCAAACAGTGGCACTTTATCACTTTACCGACTAACAGTAGTCGGCCGCATTTCTATCACCTCACAATATGCATCATCATATTGTCCAGATCTATTTGAGACACAATCACGAGAGTCGAGACGCAATACAACAACACAGACTGCAGCCTCCAAAATGACAGTGTGCATCAGCACTTCTCCAAAACAACTACCCAAAAATCAGACATTATAAACTTCACAAAGGCAGAACTATTTTACAAGATCACGTTAGTTTTAGCTGAGATGTCTCCAGAGCATCACGGCAGCAGAGGGCCGGATCCTGTAGTCTGTAATTCTGAGCGGCCACGATAGATATGTCATGTTGTATCAGGCTTTCTGTGCTTGGGTTGTATGAAGTGATTAAGTTTGCCTCCGTCTGTCTGTCAAGAAGTTTGACAAACTGGAGCGAACTAGGGCAAGTCTGTCTCAAATACGTTCTGCTGCTGCTGTTGTTTCTTAAACGATGCTGTTAAACCTGGTGAGAGGATCTTTGGCTGAGCCATGGGACTTGTCCTGTCTCATTCATTATCACATGACACCGCTGTCGGTATTTGTTAAAGTATAAACTTCATCCTACAATAATAATAATATTAGCAGGTGTTTTTCTGGGTCCACGCTGTTGTTTGTGGTGTAAATCATTTTGTTTTCCTGTGCTTGAGCATGAAAATGGACCAGAATGCAATGCAACCGCCACCTCGGGTTTTTAGGTTAGGGGTGTGGCCGCTGTAGCATGCACGCCTCCGTGTTGGCAGACTGGTTAGACGACTGGCTAAGATGTCAGATGATACAACATGTAATTCGTTTTCAGGAGGCATTCTGGGAAGTGTAGGAAACCAACTAAATAATATCTGAGACCAAAGTTTTTGGTTATTTCTGTTTCCTTTTTTTGAGCCCCGTTGTCTGCTGTTATTTTTGTGGGCCGGTCTGACTCATTCTCGACTGAATCAATATACCTTGAGGGTGGAGGCGTCCTATCTATTGGCAGCCTGAATACGGATGTTATTGCTGAGACACAAACAGACTGTGTCACCGGCGCTGCCTGCAGATGATCATAATCCTGGTCTTTTGCGAACGCATTTATTTTTCTCCTGCTGCTGACTGTTGTGTCTTTTGCTGTCTGGGAATTGTGTTGAACCCACTGTTGCGTTCAGATCTTCTCCGATGCTTGAAATGCTGAGATTTTCATATAAAATGGTTTGAAGGAAAGTGGATTAATTCTGCTCCACATTGCCCGTTAGCTGGCGTGGAAGATGATGTGTTTGTGAGGCGTGAGTTTCGCTTTCATAATAATTTGCATTATGAATAAAGAGTAACTGCATCAGGTCTAATTCTACCTTTCAGGCAGTGGCTTTTCTTTTCTTCTTCTGTTGTCCTTTATGCCAGCGCTGACTGTTCCAAGCTCCTGTAACTGCCAAAAGTATGCTGGTGTCCTCACGCGAATGACGCAAGATGTGGTCATTGTTGTAGAAATGATGACAGTGGTAAATTTTCATGTTGTGAAACATCTCTGGATAAATTGGAATTTACAAAAAATGTATCTATCTGTGTTTTTGTTTGATTTTTTAAAAATACCTTCATCCTCTTTGTATTCAACATTTCTGGTCTAGTTTATGCCAGTGTTCCCGAAAGTTGTGATTATTCACAGGGAACTATATCAGTATCCGCCCCCAAAATCCATATAGGTTGGAGTGTAGTTAGTATCAATAAAGTTTCATCAATTTCCATCCCTGGATCGTAGGCAGGGGAATTGCACTCTGGGAGTTACTCTCCGCTCCGCTAATTGTTGCTTCTTCTTCCTGTCGGGTGTCTCCTGCTCGCCTCACTCGCCTTTTCTTGGCCTCGGCATCTGTCTGTGTCACTGAAATAGATTCTGAGAGTGATCATCAGAGTAAACGACTCTCTCTCTGCTTTTAACGCTTCAACTGATCTACGGTAAATGTGTGTTCCTTTATCCTTCTGTTCCATTTCACTCTGCCACTAATATCCCCTATTCTCCACCCCGCACTCCTCCCCTTCCCCTACCTCTCTCTCTCTCCCTCTCTGCCGTCATCCCAGACATCAACCTGAACTCTCCTAACAAGGGCCTCGTCGTGGATCACTCAGACAGCCTGTCCGACGTGCCGGTCGAGGGAGCGGTGGGAAACTCGGCGGTGGGGAACCCTCTACCGCCTGGCCTGACGGAGGAAGAGGCTGAAGAGCTCCATATTGAGCTCACCAAGGTAAGAACCAGGTGTCCCAGAATCACCAGGTGTTAACATTTAAGGCCACATCAATACGAATATGTTTTCTACGCCTACACTTGTATTTCAGCTCTGTATCAGTTATAATCCCCGTCCATACCAACACACCTTAAAACGCGTATCACATGACCTTCCATTTACACGAGGCTACTCTGATGAGCGATAGAGGGGGTCTGTGCATTTCTTTGGGGAACATAAACATCTTCCCACTTTAGGGAATCTTGTAAAGAAAAGAGCGAACGTTTTACAAGAGTGCAAGGTGTGAAGAGGAAACTCCAGACTGAACTATTTCTCGTGGGTCTGTTGTGTGTCAGGTGGAGGAGGAGATCAACACTCTGCGTCAGGTGTTGTCGGCCAAAGAGAGACACGCCGCGGAGCTGAAGAGGAAGCTTGGCCTCAGCCCGCTCAATGAACTCAAGCAGAACATCAGCAAGGGCTGGCAAGATGTCCAGACCTCCAACGCGTATGTATTCATCACACGCTTATGATGATATGTTGTTCATGGAGAGATTTTTTTTTCCCCCTTGTCCTTCAGTGGTCAAAAGAGTTTAAATATTCACCACCAACAAGGTTTGGTTTTGAACATTTCCTCACACAGAGAGCAGATATCATGCAGTTTCTGGCTTAGATTGTTTCTCACTGTCTCTTTCAATTGATGTTCCCTTTTTGAAAAGCTGGAACTTTATCAAATTGGTATTTACTAGTACGCTAAACAAACATTTGGTCCTTGGTTACTTGAGTTGGCTGGTGAAGCAGCGCTCATGACTCTGTGTAGACCGACAACAGCTCTTTGTTGAATGAACAGTGAGCCGTGACAGTTTGCACATGTTGCTTCGGTTAAGAATCAGTAAGTAGAAGAAATGCTTCCTATGAAGTCCCATTAAAGATAATACATTCATGTGAATGAAGTCTTGACAAATAACGGCTCTGTGGTTTGTAGTATTGTGATGGTGGATTTGTAACTCTGAAAATCTATCAAGGCAGCAGCCATTTTATAGAATTAGATATAAAGTACAAAGTATTTATAGGAATGTTCCCTGGCAAGTATCCGATTGACCAACACAGTGTTTCTGGATGATGTAGAATTAGTGCTTGCGTGTGAAAATGGCTGTAGCCACTGGAGTGAAATGAAAACTTCTCAAAGCTGTATTTGAAAAATGCTTAAAATCTAAGTGTTGTTTTATTTTGGTGACAATGTTGAGGTGTTCTAGTTTTACCTGTTAGTGGAGCTGAAATTTTTTTTTAGAAGACAAATAGAAAAAATAACAACGGAAACATATTTTGTCTGGTTGAACCGAGGCTAACTTCTAAGTAGAGGCATTCAGATATAAGAATATTATTTGCTAACTCTTGGCACAGGGAACACCTGATGTTCCTCAAAGTGTGACTTTGGTGAATGTGCACATGAATCCAGTTTGCATTTTGCCCCTAACCAATGAGAGAAATAGGAAAAAGTGTTTTCTGATGACAAACACACAATTATTTTCCCTATTCAGACCACAGTTGTAATGTGATAGAAGATTATCTAACCGTTCTCCGCTGAGTCAACCTGCTCCGAGTCGTGTGGAACCTCTGAAGTGTAACACCCTCGTGTCTCTGTTTCTAGCTATGTGAGAACCTCTGAGAAACTGGGCGAGTGGAATGACAGAGTTACCCGTTCAGATCTGTGAGTCCTCGCACTGTTTGCTGCTCGCCGCCGATGTCCGGGCCTCTGCAGTGTTTGCTGTCTCACGATCTCTGACTCTGGTCTCGCCTTCTAACCATATTTGAGATCACTAAACATTTCAACAGGCTGTGTTTAACTTTGTGTCTGGCAAGAGGATGTTAATCTGCAGCGCGTTTTATTCATTTTTGCCCACGTTGAATGAGCTGCAGTAAAGGAACGCATTAGATATGTGTGCCTTAATCTGAAGATCCATTTGGAGAAGGTTAAGTTTTCCTTCCCCGATGTGGTTGATCTTCATAATGCAGAACTTGAGTGAAACCAAAATTATCTCAGTTTAACAGTGATTGCCATCACTGTAGTAATGTATAAGGTACATTTTGTTAGATGAAAGGTTTCTTAGTTTGTCAGAAAGTGTCTTTGACCCTGTTGAGCTTTTTCTGTTCCGCGGGAGCTACTGGGATTTATTCTGGATCAGAACTTAAGTGGGATTTGATCTGCGTCTCAGTACTAACCACTGCTGCCTGAGTTACATATCTAACATACATTACTGACTCACCTGAATCTGTTTGTCCACTGTGGTCTGCAACTCACCTTTTACGTTTTTAATTTGAAAACACATCACTGTTGCTACGTTTATGTCTGCCGTCCACACAACCTCCTAGTTTTGGGAGGTTAGGCCTAAAATGGAGAATTTTGGATATGCTGCTGGCCCCGTATTAGTTTGTAAACTCCAGAGCTGCATTGTAGTATGGAGACGTTTGGAAACTCTAACGTAGTCACCCACATTCGCTTTCTGATTGGTTCTTATCACTTAAGACTCGTTAAACACACTCACAGTTCCACATTGTCATCGGTCCGAGAAAAGAAACTCCTGCTCTTACTTAGTAGAAGGTAGTATTTCCTGTAACGAAGCAACCAGCTAAAGAGTAGAAAATCTGCTTCCTGTTTACACCAACACACATGATCAGTGTACATGAATAGTCACAAAACGCTGCTTTAAAACGACAATATAGTAGTAGCATGGACGAAGTCTGACAAGGGTCAGTTCGGCCAATATGTATCATCCATCTGTTCTTTACTTCCTCTCCCTTAGGTCAGTTGTCTTCTCTTCTTCCATTTTCTGCTTCCTTTCTGAATCAATCTTTTATTACCAGTAGTCAAGCTGCAAATGAAAACTTTGTTAAGATTTTTGCATTAAAAAAGGGATTTATATCTGAGGTTAAGCAGTAGAACTTAAATGTAAGGCTTTATTGTGTTATAATCTGACACCCAATGGTTACTTGGCTCATCTCACTCCATTAAGCCACATTGTTAATGTTTGCACATTACGTAAAGTTTCCTAGCTGAGTGGTGACTGATGGATCTGGCCAGTAAGAGAGGCAGTGACTTGCACACATTGGTAATTAGCCATGTTTGAGGGCAGATTATGAAACAATGGGCTGTTGAGACATGTAAAACCCTCCTGCTCACCTATGCCAATGATACGTTGCAGAATAAACTTAACGTGCAGATGTTGGTTGAAAACTGAACTGAACCACCATTTTGTTGAGGATTGTAGATATAGAGAGTGCAACTCATGGTGCGAGCCATAGGTTTGTTTGATCATGTGATCATATTAGTGGAAAGCTTTGGGTGTGATTATGCAAATTTGTAGGTCACAACTGAGGCAGTTTAAACTCGACCATCGGTCCATTTTAACATGGTTTTGTTATGCAGTTGGAAGAATTTACAAGAAGCTATGGATATAAAAACCTGACTCAGGGAGTTTTCTGCCTGTTTCCACCAGACGTTGCTGCTGTGAGGTCTGAAGCTGATGGAATTTTCCATGTGGCTTCTCTGAAATGAACTGGATTGGCAAGCTCACTCAGAGAGTTTAGGCTAACCTGACAGGGTGACGCCACTGAAGCTGTCCTTGACTTTTACACACACACACACACACGCACGTCTTCACCAACAGCAGCAGGTGCACTGGTTAGTAGTATTTTTTTTACATGCATGACAGATATAGACATACGTACATGCTCACACATTTCTCACACTATCAGTCCTAGTTTCCACCCATGCGTTCACCCACACAGCCAGAATAATTGTAGGTAATTTCGCACATCCACTAGCGTGTGTCACGATTTTGTTTCCGAATCAAAAAGTTGAATTCGACGCCACACTTGGCCGCATCCTGCACACATCTGGCAGGAAAAGCAATAAACTCAAACACAGGTTTACCAGTTACCTGCATGTTCACTGCCGGTGGCGGAAATATCAGATAACTTAACTATTTGACATGAAGAGTGTGTACACACTGCAGTTAAATGAAAAGTCACTAGATGAAAAGAGGAAGTCTTCGGAGGCAGTGCTGAAAAAAGTAGAAAATTAAAAAATAGACTCGTGGATTTTGAGAATAAACATAAAAGTATAGAAGCAAGCACGAACATTATTCTTGGTTTAGATGTACATACACACAGACACAATGCCAGGCACAATACAGGAAGTTGTGTGCTGCTTGTATCTCACACACACACACACACACATACACACAAACACACACGGGTGACCTGATCGTGCCTGGCGACCAGACGGGCGGCTCAGACTTGCTGCAGGAACAAGTGGGAGGAGAGGAAAGGAATGTGAGAGCGAGATGGATGGAGGGAGGGAGGGAGGGAGGGAGGTAGGAAGGGGAAGCGAAGTAGACGGTATTTCGCTTAGTCACATGACACGTGATATCCAAAGACATAAATGGGTTATGAATTATGAATACATCGGATGCACATTTACTCTGAGTGGGACAATTGAGTCAATCACAGCTATTGAACACAATTTTTTGTTCTGTTTAGTTTGCTCTATTAGTATGACAGTGAAAATCAAACCGCATTTCTTTTTGCCAAAGTATATGAGAAATTTCACCAAACAGTTTAGTTCCCTCAGAATGTGACAAATTTTACTGGATCTTTCTCGGACGAAGCCACTACAGAGTTGGAGACGAAGAAAAGCAACGACACACAAACTTCCAAATGTAAACGAGATAAAAACCCTGTTTCTGCTCAAATGGTTGTGTATTTCTGCTGTGGAACAAACACAACAGTCAGACAGTGAAGTGCTGTACAGACACACGGTGTACTGTGACTGAGCGTGTGTGTTATTGTAGTCACTGTGTTGTACAGTAAAGCAGCTTTGTGCTGATAGAAATCAGGCTACAGAGACCGGCCTTGTCTGGAGCAGAGACGTCTAGAAAGGGGAGCCATCTCCTGTGTCTTTAGCACTTGGAAAATCAATGAATGCAACGCTAATGGACCTGCTATCTGAGAGGTCGTCTGTTATTTTCAATATTTCACATCTGAAGTGCCAAGCAGGAATCGATGTGGGTTTTTTGTCCATCACTTCTTTCGTTCTTGATACCTACAATGAAGCATCAAAAAACAAATATACATATTTTTACTACACAAATATCTTACCACGGTGGACGCTGATTATGGAGCAATTTTGATAGTAATGAGCTGATCTGGGTTAATTTGTTGTTTCAAACTTTTTATTTTAACGCCAACCAACATGTGTCTGGAATTCTCTCAACTGCCACATGTCTGAGAGTTGAACTTTAACATTCTGTTATGTGACGGAGTAACTCTTCAGTTTGATATCTTCTTATAAGAATAGAAGCCGTATTTTGTCTGGTAAAAAAAAAATATTTGGCCGGTGGATTTTTTCCAGCCATCTTCAGCTGGTGGTTCAAAAAGTAAATTTTGGACCTCGTCTGTCATGAACAGATCAGGTGTGTTTTGGCCTCCACCAGAGGAAAGTTACTTCTTTGTTGTTGTGTTGTGTCATGGGTCCTTATCGGCTCGACCATTGTTTCACAGAGCAGTCAACACAGACACACTTCCTCTGTTTTCCTAGACACAGTACAGGCAGCATGGTGTGTGTTAAAACTTGCGTTGTTGCTAATCGTGCTGTTTGATGTATTAACCTGGTGTTTGAGAGTTCAAATCTACTCCTGTAGAGTTGAACAGTATTATATCTCACTGATGTAGAAACACCATTAGCTAAACACTTACATTCCTGCAGGGTAATCCATACCTGTTATCAGCTACATGCTGCTGTTGAGATAGTTACTATCCATTTCCTATAAAATAAACAAAGTTAGTCAGAAAAAGCAGGTCTTACTTAAAATGTAGCTTTACATTTGACATAATGTAAAAGTGATTTTAATCCCTATCTCATCATTGCTATCATAATATTATATACGTGGCCACTCGGCTGCGTTTCCTTCAGTGCATTACAGTAAAAGTAATCAAATGTTGCTCTGGCCATAAAACCTTATTGTTTAATATGTGACACTAAATGGCCATACATTATTTTGGCTGGTAAAAAAAATATGTTTGGCCGGTGGATTTTTTGTCATCTTGGCCGGTGGTGTAAACTGTTGTTTCATCCTTCAGACTTGTTTGTTTTTCTTACACACTTTCTAAAAAACAGTGTGTGATCCCCTCCCTTCCATAGCAGCCTTCGTCAGCTGTGCACAGTGGAGAACAGTTTTGTTTGATTAGGCAACCATGTGCTCTATGATTTTACATTCTGTTGTTTTTCTGTTGTCAAAACCCTTTGAAATCCGACTGCATGCTCAATCTGTAGGAAGTGTTACTCGAGTGATCTCTACTGTACTGTATTGTGAGTGTGTGTTTCTCCCCTGTGTCATGATCCTGCTGTTGTGTCTTCAGATATCTGTCTGCCTCAGCCACTTTGGATGACATTACCCAGTCTGAAGCGTGAGTTGACCCCTTTCTCTTTTGTGTTCTTGTTTTTTTTTGTAGATGAGATAAGGTTTCTTTCACTGTGCTTTTGGGGAGTTGTTCTCTTGTTTGTTCTTTTTTCACTGTCCAGGCTTTTACCCTCGTTTTCTTCTGTTTTCCTTTTGCAGCCGTAATGTGAGGATCTTGTTTTTAGTTGTGCTACGGGCATAATTCAAAAAAGATTATTGTCCTTCATGTTTTGTAACATCTAAACATGATTTTAAAGACAAGTTAACTTAATGCTTTGGCTTTAAAGAGAAGAAAATAAGTGACAGCTGACAGATGCATTACAAACTAAAATGGCACATATCGCCGCCAAGGCCCAACAGTCTACTTAAATTCAATCAAGCTGCACAAAATTGCACACACACTCATTGATATCGGTCTCTTAAATATGCCTGATGTTTTCCATCAAGATCAGTGAATTATACCCTGGGAGCCAATTAAAATGTCAAAACGCTCTGTCGCAATATTAAAGAAAGTAATTAAAAGAATTCCTTGATCTGTATCAAAATGTAATGGGTTTTTTTCTTTTTTCAACAGTTTGTCATTTTCACTGATTAGTTGTAATTTTACATTCAAAATCAAAGTGGAAAGCAGCTATTTGATAGTGTTTGTCTGCCACCAATGCAGGACGAGGAAATTGTTATTCTACTAATAAAAGAAACAAAACAAAAACAGGAAAAACATTATGAATTTTTTTTAAAGGAAGGAAGAAACAATCTATGGTTCATATATAGATTAATAGTCTAGATCAGCAATAAAGTGTATAGTCATGTTTTTGGACAGAGCTCATCTGGGCCACACCAGCTTATCTCAGCCTCTGTGAACCATCTGCTGCTCAGACTCTGCGCGTGCGTGCGTGCGTGCGTGCGTGCGTGCATGCGTCCGTGCGTCCGTTGTGACCACACCCGCTGTCTGGGTGAATCCACGTTGACATTAACATAGCAACTTTACAGTCGTCCGCTGTCCTGGGAAAAAAAATGGTTTAACATTTCAGGAAATATGTTATCGCTGTGCATTAAGTATGAACGTGGACTTGGGGAGGTAGTTAGCCTAGCTTAGCATAAAGACTTGTGAGACTTGTTTGTTCAGCAGTTGTAGTTGTTGTTACTTGCAGTGAGTGTTGAGAAAAGTGTTAAGAGACACAGTCAAAGGGAGATTTCAGAAAAAGAGGCTATATATTGATTAGTAATATAATCATTTAAAAACATGGTGATAGTTGTTTCTACTGTGATACTAAACGATCAGTTTGGTACCCCCCCCCCCCCCCCCCCCATCATGCTTTTCTCTTCCATCTCACTGAGATAAACACCATTAACCATCCGAAGCCTTCGGCTGCAGTGGGACCTGCTGAATCATATCTGACATTAATACTGAGATTTTCTTCTGTGCCTCTTCACTCAGGGGTGTTTCAGAAGAGAAACGTTCTTAGACACAGTACATTTTAATATCATCATCATCCTGAATCATATTACTGTTGGTTTGTAAAATAATGTTTCATCAAACAAATGGTGGCACATTTAAAAAGAAAACTGGATGTTGAAGGATATATATATTTGGCACACCAGCATTTTAGAACCTACTTCCTGTGATCTATATATCTGTAATATGTGGATGTACTTCTGTGTGAATACTAATCTCTGGGTTGGTGAATATTGTGCTGATTTGACTGTGTGATGATGGAGCAGTAACTCAAATCACTGTTAGTTTTGTCTTTGTGTTTGCTGTGGTCGGATGGTTTGTTCTAATGTACCACTCTGTCTTCTTTATTCTCCTGTACCTCCCCCTCCCCATCCATCTACTTTGTTTTTCTTCATTCTTTCACTCCATCCATTTTCATTAATCCTCCTCCCTTCCTCTGTCTCCCTGCCCCCCCGTCCTGTCCTTTTCCTCCAATATTTTCCCCTGTTGTCCCACATCTTTTCATTCCTCTCCAACCGTCTGTCCTCCCCTCTTCCTTTTTCCATTGTTCTCTTTCCATTCTCCTGCTCCCACCTCTTTCCCTCTCCCTCCCTCCCCTTCTTTCGCTCTTCTCTCTACAGATACAAGAAGACTCAGGAGACTCTTTCCCAGGCGGGACAGAAAACTAGTGCAGCTCTCACCACAGTGAGCACGGCCATCACCAGGAGGCTGGGTGACATGAGGTACGTTGAGGCAGAGCCAAAATGGCCGACACTCTGGCTAGGCTTCAAGAATTAATCAGCAAGTGGACAGTGTTCAAAGATAATAATCCCCAACTGGGATATCGATGCAGATCTAAATTAAAACTGGCACAACTCACCCTTTGGTGACGCATTAAACAACTGGAGGTAGAATCTCTGCTACATTCAGGCATTTGTAGAATCCCATCAATGTGTTCACTGAGGTAAACATCATGTCCACCTTTTTCAGAAACCTGGGTAGAAACCAGATTTCTCATCAGTCTGCCACATCCACAGTTACACAAAAGATTTGATGATAAATGATACATCCATTACCCATATCACTTGTCCCTTGAGGGTCACTGGAGACAAATTCCCAACAAAAATTGTAAATATTAACTATTAATTTGAAGAAAAAAACTCCACATAGACACCATTAATGCAGGTAATATCATTTATTGCATGCTGCTCTACCTTAGGGAGAGGATGGTTTACAAACAGGATACTAATTCGCTTGCACTGTGAACTTCCTAATTTTAACTTTAAATCCAGCGGAACAGCTGGTTGCTTCAATACTGTCCACTGCTCATTTCTTCTGTAGCCGCTTCTCATACCCAATCTGTCTCCTAACCTTAACTAGTGAAGTAGAGAAACTGTAGAAGAGACTTTAACAACCCCAATGTTACAGTTACATATTTATTTAACATCCTTTAAGTCCGAAAAGTCATTTTCCTAAACTCTTGGAGTGGTTCAACATGATTAAATTTGTTTTCCATCAATACAAAGTAAATCTATGAATTGGTTCTCCTTTAGAAACATACATCTTTCAAAGGTGTCAGTAAAATGAAGGTCCTGTGGTTCAGGATGAGTTCAAAGTAAAGCACCTGAAGCCAGTTACTCCAAAATTCAGTTCACTTAGTGTTGGAACAATTGAACCAACCCTGTCATGTAGACTAGAGCACTTCACAAGTCCAAAAAGTTCCATGGAGATAAAATTTATAAAGACACAAACCGAAAGGAAAGTTCCCACTTCTTATCCTGTTTTCTTTTTCTAAAGCCCAGTAGTGATGATGCTGTATGTGAGCAGACATATTGACACATGGACCCACAGTAATGGAACAGGACCATAACCAACAGCATTAGACTCAATATAATTTGGACGTGGTTTAACTAGGAACAGTTTGGACCCGTGAAGACCTCATGTAGATAATTTCTTAACCTGAAATCACACTCAATGTGTTGCATGTTGATGTTGCTTTAATGACCTCAGAAAAGATCAGAGCAGCAAGCTTCTAATGGTCACTAACTTAAATTGACAAAGCAACATTTCCATTGGGTGCGATTGTGGTTTAAGAGATGAAACATTTACTGTCGATGTAGATCAACAAATTAACTCAGTGAAAATGCCTGAACCACTAACCTCATCTCTGACGTTGTCGTGTTGACTCACACACTCGTCTCTAATTATCTTCATGTTTCCATTAAGACACATTAATATTAGCTCTTCATGCAAGTGTGTGTGTGTGTGTGTGTGTGTGTGTGTGTGTGTGTGTGTGTGTGTGTGTGTGTGTGTGTGTGTGTGTGTGTGTGTGTGTGTGTGTGTGTGTGTGTGTGTGTGTGTGTGTGTGTGTGTGTGTGTGTGTGTGTGTGTGTGTGTGTGTGTGTGTGTGTGTGTGTGTGTGTGTGTGTGTGCGTGCGTGCGTGCGTGCGTGCGTGCGTGCGTGCGTGCGTGCGTGCGTGCGTGCGTGCGTGCGTGCGTGCGTGCGTGCGTGCGTGCGTGCGAGCGAGCGAGCGAGCGAGCGAGAGAGAGAGAGAGAGAGAGAGAGAAAAGGTTTGTGGACGTGTGTGTGTAACTGTTTGTTGGCTTCTCATATAATCAACTAAAATGACATTTCAGCAGGTTTGCCCTGGTTTCCTCTTCATGTCCATCCCTGCACATCACATGGTTTTAATTCTTGTCCCTGTTTTGCTCGCTGATAGATTTGTAGTTGTGCTTGTGATGTTAAATCCTGTGTATCAAAAGAAAAGCATTACACGTGCCCATAATCGCACATGCGAGCGATTAGCAATCTTTTCACTTTATTCAGACAAAATTTAGATCATGAGTGGGAGTTTTTTTTGTTTGAAAGAAACGCTGTATAGACCTGGGATGACTTGATTTACCTAAATAAGGAGAGAAATTCAGCTTTTCCTAAAACTGTCAAACAAACACCAATATCGATTTGTCTAGAAAGGCTCATATCGTCCCACCGCTGTATCGGTCAGACTCAAAAGCAAATGTTGTTGTTTCATATAACAGTGAAACACCGTCTCACTAGTGTGAAGATATGAAAACACAAATCCGGCTGCGTAACAGCGAACACATCCCTGCTCGGTGGTCTGAATCTAAATCTCATGCTTCCCTCTTTGTTCCTGATTTCGCTGCTGAAAACGCTGCTGTGTCTCCTGGGCTGTCGTCCTAATCGCCTGTTGTGGTTTGATTTTTTTGTTTGTTTATTTGTTTGTTTATTCTAATGCTGCTGCGCTTGGCTCACACTCTCTCTCCTCTTTGTTTTCAATTGCTGGCTTGGTTTCACCTGCAGAGCTCTACCTTTCTCTAATTCCTTTAGGTAAGACTAACCGTCCTGTCACAGTCATGTGACACAGGAACATAAACATCAGTGACTCGTGGAGGTTAAGCTCTGCCATTTTTGCTATTGATAGTTTAGATTCTGCTTATTTCCCAAATATCCATTTACTTTTTGTGTTTTTGGAAAGAAAACCTGTCGACCCTCTGTTTTATTCTCCCAGCACATAAATGTTTAGTTTCTTCTTTAACCCTCAAAAAGCAATGTAACGTAAGCACATGTACAACAAAACATTAAGTAACATACAATCGATTGATTGATTGAGGCAACTTGAATGACAACGAACCTCAACCAGCGTCGATTTATGACAAATATTGTCTGCTCACACTAAGTTAATTTCATGTTGTTGACTTCACAGTGCAGCAGAAAGAAAGAGGAGGTTCCATTTGATCATATGATGTATAACACTTGATACTGACTGAAAGAATAGGCTCAGAATTTTTTGTAAAAATATAAAACTATGTCCAGGTGTTTCTTCATCTATGTGGGTTTGTGAGGGTTAAAGAAAATACCCTCTTCCTTTGTTTTTAAGATTGTGGCAACAAATTATATTACTGTTTAAGAGTTGAAAAAAAAACTTCAGTCATGATTTAGTTTAACTTGACTTATATACGTGTGTGCGTGCTCGTGTGTGTGTGTGCGTCACTGCTTGCTTTATAACACTTGCACTTTTCTGTCTCCTCTTTAACGCTTACAAAGTAGCAACTATTCCATTCGCCACTCGATAAGTATGCCCGCCATGAGGTAAAGTAACACACTGACCTGCTCATTACACACTTCTGCTTCAGTTTAATACACACACACATACACACACACTGTACCTTTACCTGCTGATGATTTTATGTTGTTGATGAATATATGTCTGCACTGTGAGATCTTTTCATGAATGCTGAATTAAGGTTTAATAAATAGTGAGTGGATGAAATATGTTGTCATTTTCGTGTGTGTGTGTAAGTGTTTTTGAATTGTGTGTAACTTTGTGTCTCTGCTCTGTAGGAACTCTGCAACCTTCAAGTCATTTGAAGATAAGATGGGGAACCTGAAGGTGAGCAGACACGGCCGGTTTGTTTTCAACAGTAGGAATGTATTGATCACAAGTTTATCAGATATTTTCCTCCAGTCAGGTCAGATATTCATTTTTATTATTGATAAATTCAACAATTATTTTCTTATTGATTGACCAATTTAGTCCATAAAGTGTCAGAAGGTGAGAATTAAAGCTTGAACATTATTTTTCCTTGTTTCCATCTACGTGAAAACAAATCACAAATAACTGAGACGAGGATTTCAACTTTAGTCCAAGTGTTTTTATCTTGACTGTGAAGATCAACAGGAAACAGAAGCTGTAATGACTCTGTGTAATGATGCTTTCAATCAATAACACTCTCCCTCCTCTGCAGTATAAGGTTGTCGGCCCCAAGGGGAACGGGGAGGCCGTCGGCTCCCCCACTGACACCACCCCCACTCAGGAGAACCCGCCTTTCTGAACACACTCCGCCTCCAAATCCTCCTCGCTGCCACCTTCCTTCACGACCTGAGACTGTACCGTTATCACCTCACACCACAGTCAGCCCTGACCTTTGACCCTCCACCTCACCGGTTCACCTCCACCACCAAGTTCTGTAAACGCTGTGAGGCGGATGTGAAGTACTCGTGAGACGACCTTTCCCCCGCCGGTCCCACCGTCGCAGGTCCTACGGCCTCCACTACTCTGCTTCGCTGTGGAACAGAATGTTTTGTCGATCTCTAAACCTGAATGATTTACAGACTCTGCCTTTTGTCACATCGCCACTTCCTCCATAGTTAGATCTTCACTACTTTGTTTGTCCAAATAAGTCGAAAGCTAAAGCTCCTGCACTCCTCAGATGCCTTTTTTTAAAAACAGGTTGTTGTAATGTCAGTAAATCACGTGGCTAAAGAAAAGGCAAAAAAAACAAAAAGCGATGGAGAAGCGATTAAATGTCAAGTTCTTAAACTTAACTTTACAACTTGTGTTGTGAGTCCACTGGGATCATTTGATCAAGTGCAAATTAATAGACTGTATCACAATTGTGTGTAAACTGGCCTTGGCGAAGCATCAGATATTTACCCTGCCAGTGTATCTTTTTTTCTTTTCTATTTAGGAACCAGGAAATCTGCAGACGGAGGGGGGAGGAGGGTTTTGTGGGCATAAGCAAGACACTTTATTTGCTACTTAATCCTACAGTTTCTGTCGCCTTTGTTTCTGACTAACTATCATCTCCTTATATCATGCGTTCACTCTGTGAGCACCTGCTGGTGTCTCCACATTACCCCCCACCTTTGACCCAACGTGTCTCCACTTTGCTTCACAGCTCTGCTGTTGCCAGTGGTGTGAACGCAGGCGACACTTGCAGGTTAGAGGTCAGTGGAATTACTGGGGGTGGGCGTGGGGGGGGCAGCAACCATCTTAGACCTACTACTGCTACATGCATGTGCATATCTCATCTCAGTTGTACCATAGCTACCATACAAAGACGACCGAGGTCTCGTGTAACATCCCTATAAACCCCCCAGGATTTAAAAACAGGAAGAAGAAAAAAACTTAAACCATTTTGTATTATAAACTATTTTACACTGCTTTGCATAATGTTTTTACATAACTTTTATCAATATGTATAAATATATATGAATAAATCTATTGTCACCGATGCTGCCGAATGGTAGTCATCAGGTTGGGAGGTTTGAAAAGAAAAAGCAGGGGGCTGAACAAACTTCAAAAATGTCTCAGTTTCACAGACTTGAGTTACAATCTGTCTGGAGTTTTTCCTGCTTTTAAGTCTAAAAAAAAGAAAGAAAAAAGCTTCCGTGTTTGTGAAACTGACTCATTAATGAGCTGCTGCAGTTTGTACCCGTCTGGGCACAGGACCGATCCGACCGGGGCGAGAAGGAACATTTGACTGGTGTCATTTGACTGACTGGAGGTGCGTTTGATTTCAGATGTGGCGTGTCGACGAGTCAAACTAAACCCGACCACTTCTCAAGGATTATAGGTGTTTTCAAAACTGTCTCTTTCCTCTCTCCCTGGTGGTTCGACTGCTGTTCCCTTTCCTGCTGTTGACACAGAACTCGACTTGAGACGACGCTTAGCTGTGCGCACTAACTACCTGGTGAATGTCGACGCTTTTCTATCGGCCTTACTCACTTTAAATGGTTCCCCTGTTATCATACTTTAGCTTGTGGGGGGGGGGGGGGAGATACTTTTTGTTTTGTTCTAGTTTTTCTAGTTGTACAGACTGGTTCGATTGAAGGAAGGGGAGTTAGCATGAAGACATTTGGAGTCCCCACGGGCCACAAAATGTGTCATAAAAAAAAAACTTGCTGCCATAGCAGAAGCTTTGCATACAACCCCTCAATGCACACATGCACTCCTGTTAACACACTAAATGCTACTAAATGTCCTGATGGTGCGTGCCACACACACACACACACACACACACACTCTGCAACACATCATTGTTCACCTGCACCGCCTCCCCACACTCACACACACTGATACGACAGCAGCTCTCACAGACGACGTCATGGCCTCAGGCGGTGACGGTAAAA